>NW_018020585.1:1596864-1599992 GCF_002006095.1 Pseudomyrmex gracilis | reverse complement strand
CAAACGGGCCAATATTGGGCTGTTATAAAATACAAAAATGGGACAATACTGGACCAATTGTCAATATCGAGTATCGGCTATAAAGGTTGGGCCATTGTTGGCCTATTAGTATTCCTGGAAGTCCGTCGGCAATTCCTACATGGGTAATCTCTCTTTTGTGTTTTCTCAGTTTTACAAAATATAAATAATAATTTTATGGATAAATATAAATAATAATTTAATGGAACCGTTATTCTACAACATGCGCTATCACATTATCGGGCAACAACTTTGTTTGTACTTTATTACATTATTAAGTGATAACTTGTTTAGGCTGTTTTTCTTCTCTCTTGAAGCAAAATTACATCCTCCTTTTTAATGGCAACGGGAGAGCGTAATAAGTTAAGCCGCGAATAAACTCTCTCGTTGATATTTTTCTTGTATAAGAATATCTTCGAGCACCCGTGTGAGCGCTCATCATTCCGCGAGCCCGGGGAAATCGAGGAGGAGCTTGTTAGAGAAACAACCGTCGGTCATAAATTGTTGACTGACTTATTTCTCGAGTATATATATATATATATATACGATTCGCAACGAGAGAGTTAAGAATCGTCCATTCCGTATACTGCTCTTTCTAACAACGCATCACGCCATTTAGTACTAATTGCTCGGGCAATTTCTAAGACATTAGGAATGTCTATGGTCTAAAGTGAAGTGTTTATAACTCGGTCGTTTCACATCGCGCGGAAGTAATGGTGCAAAAATGAGACGCGGTTTTTCATTCGAGTTCTTATGAAAAATTTTAAGACGCGCAAGTTAAAAAGAAAAATCCATACGCAAAGAGTGATCTTTTGTGTTATAAATGCTTTTTGTAATGTATTTTTTTTTGTTATGTAACGTTTTAACGACCGGATATTGATGCAAACAATTTCCGCAAATGCAATGTCTTTTATTTTAGTTGATATTACAATCTAAGCTCGACAATAGAGCGCGACATGGCAGCTTTGTTAGGAATATAACTCCCGAGAACCCATTTGCATCTATAGTCGCAGTTGCCAAGTTCGCAACAGAGATTTCTGCAAGTCTACGGACTAAGCCATGATTACTCGATCCCCGCCGGCGTTTCGGTCGCTTTCTTGGGGCGCAACCTCAACGGAGTCTTTTTTCTCCGGTGACCTCGTGACACGAGGCCAACCTACTGATGCAAGGATTGCGTCATCCAAGGCGTGCGAATTACTCAAGCGTGACACAACGTGGATTAGCGGTGAAATGGCAAAACGCTTTCAAAGAAAAGAGAAAGAAAGTATGCACATAAGGTAGAAATATTACACAGACACGCTATGTCGTTTTACACGACAAATATTTAAAAATAATGAATTATTATAAATAAAACGTAGAAATATTTTATGCGCTTTGCGAAAAAAGATTTTCCGACACGTTGAGGAACTCCATTAGGTCGCCATTAACGACGCGAAAAAGCTTCTGAAAACAGAATCAACATCGGACTAAAAGAAAAAAATACGCAAAAAGAAATCGAGCGAACGACAACGGCAAGAAGTTTATTTAACTCGTTGAGGGTGAAGTTGAGCAACAATGTTAACGATAAAAAGGCGCGAACCTAGCTGGTACGATACGAGCAACAAAATTGAGAACAAGCCCGAGAACCAAGGCCGAACTTTCTGCGCAAACGATAAAACTTTACCCGAATCCACTCGCGCAGAACAGAAGCACGGTGGGAAAATGGGAAGTTGGGATATATACGACGTTATGAAGTTTTCCAAGTGTTAAGCATCCAATTACTTCGAGATGTCAATAATTAGTATTTGCTCGGGAAACAATAGCGAGACAAGATACAGGACATACATTTTTTTATATGCATATATGTAACAATTATTTACTTCACGTGAGTAGCACGTGTACCAAAGCAAATTCTTGCTTGAACAAGAAAATCATTAGCCGAGATTCGCTTGCAGAACAAATAAAAAGTTAACGATCAAAGCCGTTCTTTACGCAAGCAAATCATAAAAAAAAATATCCGCGCGAGTGGAGCGGCAAAACGCATGAGAATCATGATCTCGGACGTGTGCCTTGGGCAATGCTTTTGAGCCGAAAGGAATGATTCGTGCAGTGTGAAAGACCCTTAACGGGTCTCTTCATCGAGATGCGTATCCGGTAGCGGCGTGCGCGTAGAATTTCGCGACGGTTTTATTTTTCGCCCTGCATTCACGTTTCCTTGTTTTTTCTCTTCTCTCTCTTTTTCTCTTTCCTTTCTCGAATCATTCGCTTTGATCCGGTATTCCGTGTGCGCCGCGGGACGCAAGTGTGGCCGATGCACTTGGCGCCTTAGGCCTCCTGTCATTTTCTCTACGTCTCTCTTTCTTTCTCTTCGTTGACAGTGGCCGACCGCTGTGCACGGCGTTCCGCTAACGCGATTGCGTCGGTTACGAGCGCTGGATTATCGACTTAATTGGAATTCCCAGGGTATAATTATTTGTTTAAACGGCGCGCTACGCGCGATTGGATTCGCTTTTAAACGTAATTCGCCCGCCGGTATGCCCGTTTCTTTTCGTCAAGCCGTCGCGATTGAAATGACCGCATTTCTGACATTTTTGCGAAAACATAGTACGTATTACGTTACTTGTATATGTCGTAATGTATTTACAAGTTGTATGCGTTCATAGGTATAATATCCGTGGAATATTCGATACTTGTTTTAATATAAATCAATACTTTTCTTGTTCGGGAAGAACTGAATGGCGCGATAAGCATGCGTGAACATTGTAAATAATGCACACGCACTGTTGAATTAGTGTTTTCGTATGGTAAGAAGATTTAATTAAGCACGTGTCTTATTACGGATTTAATGACTCGCGTTAGTGGACTGTCTTCTCACTACCCTTGTAGGAATTGACGAACGGCCCAGTATTGGGTCAATATCGGCAAACGAGGCTCGATATTGGTACAACAGTAGTAGCCAGTACTGAGCGAATATGCTTAATGATTAGATCGAGCCAACGCTGGCTCTTAAGCTCGGCACGATACTTACTTCTGAGATTGGTCAGATATGGATTTCAAGTATTGGCACAATGTTGCAATTTTATACTGACAAGACAATCTTAGCCAACACTGGCTAAATATTCTTAGTGGTC
>NW_018020585.1:1344450-1595238 GCF_002006095.1 Pseudomyrmex gracilis | reverse complement strand
CAAACGGGCCAATATTGGGCTGTTATAAAATACAAAAATGGGACAATACTGGACCAATTGTCAATATCGAGTATCGGCTATAAAGGTTGAGCCATTGTTGGCCTAGTAGTATTACTGGAAGTCTGTCGGCAATTCCTACATGGGTACTTTCTCCTGAGAGGATGGCAAAAATCCTGTCGGATATATACAAGAAAAAAAAACAGCTGTAACTAATCACGAAGCATTATTACCATTTTTACGAACAAGTTTTACCGCGATAATGGCGCGATCGAGATCAGCGATCGTACTAATTTAAGATCGTCAAGCAGGAGATTTCCCCGAAGGACACCGGGTATAATCTCTTAAGGCTCCGCACGGGGAGTCTCATCTGAATTCAATCCACGTTGCCGTTATCTCGTCGACACATCGCGCCCGGTATAAATCATTTTTATTCGAGCGACTCTCGCTTATTACACTTAAACCCGGCCCGCGAGTTCCGTCAATGACGACGAATCTCACCACCTCGGGGCAAATGCAACGCATTTAACGCCCGCGCGGCAGGGCCGCATTTGGAAGTAACAGCAACTCGAGCAAGAGTTTGCACACGAGATTCATATCTTTTACGTGCTTCGAAACGCTTTTTTCAAAACGAGTTTCAGAGAACGTTTTTCTCTGACGAGCATTTTGTTCATTTGCAGTAACAATCTTCAATAGAAAGAACTGGCTATTACAATAATATAATTATGTAATAGCAGAAAATAATTAGATTTTTATACAATTTCACATATAAAATACAGCATATAAAATGGATTTAATGATATTAATTAATTGTGTACTGAATGCATCGGCGAAATTGACTTGTCTACATACGTTTCAGAGAAACGAATATTCCGTCGATGTGTATCTTGATCGAAAATTATTTACTGTCGCAATATGGCCTCTTTCAGAACGACGATAGAACTCGAATATGGAGAATAGGATCGTTGATGACACTGTATATGAGAATTTAACGGTATTGATAAAAGCGCGATGGAAGTGTGAAATGCACTAGCATATAATCGATAACCTGTTGTATGTTCGCTTTAATCGCAAACGATTTCATGTACGAGAGAAACGATTTATGATACTTTAAGAGCGTCACATCTTTGCGAGTATTATAATTGTTGGCACGACGGCACTTCTCGACGACATATTTTTGTCAAATAAGTTTCAAGGTTTTTTTTTTTTAAATCGCATTATGTGTGTGCATAATCGATAATATAGGTGCCACCCACATCGAGACCACCTCGGATTTTTTCGAAGAACGGATTTGGCCAGAAGGCACGGACTGATGATTTTCGGATTGATTTAATGAAGCAAGTTCTCATCGGCGCCGCGTCAAAGTTACGGCCCGGAGGAAAAACGCAACATTTTGCATCGCCGAATTGCGTGCTCCGGAACATTTACTCGAGACGTATCTGTGTGTGCGTACAAGATTGACGCATCGGTCGGATAAAAGTGAGACGGGCGGCCATTAACGGTCGACCCGATTAAATTATCGACGGCATCTCACGATCCAGACACGCAATGGCCAGCATAAAACATGATTATATTGCTTCTGAGACGGGCGTGCGCTAAAAATAGTCACGCGACAAAACTGCTAATATAGCGATATTACGCACGACGCGTAAGCCGCATCGTCGACGCGCTCGTAATAGCTCGTAGTTACGCGCTATAAATGAGACAATTAACTGTTTCTTAACGATTAATTAATTAAGCTCGAGGCTTTCTCGCGTGGCGGGGTAACCAGTCGGTTCGAAACTGCAGGTGGCGTCGTATCTCGAAAATACGAGTGTGGTTCTCCCGTTAATCACGCCCCGAGAGCGCGTGTATAAATTCATGCGCGGCGTAACGTGGCGCGGCTCGGAAAGCGCGCGTTTAAGCCGCAGCTGCAACTGCGCAACGCGCTGATCGCACGGCCGGATAGCGCCGTCGCCGTCGGCTGCACGAATATCGACCGGGGATTTATTGCGCCAAATGATACCGTCGACTAAGCTTTTCGTTCGGCCCTTATTGCAATTTCTCTCAACGTCGCGCTTTTTGCGCTTCGCGCCGCGTCGATGCGAGAAACGCGCGACGCGGCAAGGACGAAATCGGTCTCGCACGATTTATCGCCGTCATTCATTTACTCCGCGGCTATGTAACGGGTGATCAAAGTGTCCACGAAATGTACACACATACATATACGTATACATGCATACATATCAATGATTAAATTTGAATTTCATCACTTGACTTCGCGAGAAAATAAATTTTTGACAAAAGGTCAAAGGCAAAAATTATGCATTTCAGTTGTTTGCTTTAGACAATGTCAACTGTGTTCCATTGCAATAACAAAAAAATTAATATCGCGATGCTGAAAGAAAATTCGCCAAAGAAGAGTTTGCGTAAAATTTTTGTTTCGAAGTAGCGGAGAAAGAAAACACTCTCTCGAGTCGGATCCGAGGCTATTATTAAACGTACCATAAAATATTGTTTGACATTTTTTTTCTACTCCGATTTACAAGTTTAACGAGTTTTGTTCTGGAACAAACAATCTTTCAAACGAACGACAATAAATTTCACAAAGTTCCTAATATAAACGTCGGAGCAAACGATTGCGAGCTACGCAAATACGAGCCCGAGACCGCGATATCAATCAATTTAATGTTTATTGCAAATAATAGTTGCGCGATCTGAGACTGAAAACGATGCAGCAATATCGGCATCGTAATGCGACGTCGTAAAGAGTGCCACGAACTGATAAACTTTATCTCTATGACAGGGCGTTCCCGTGAAATATCTCAAAGGAACATCGCGGAAAGAAATAAGAAATGTCGTTTATCTTCGACGATAAACGACGCGTTGCAAATTTATCTTTGTCACCTTATACTTTATCGGAAAACGCAAATAATCATCAGTGAATGATATTTTTACAAGAGAGAAGAGAGAGAGAGAGAGAGAGAGAGACAATAACGTTGTGAAGAATTTTACAAATTAGTGAGAAAAATTTGTTTTGTGTAAATATTCGTCCCGCGCGTATTGTGTGTGTGCGTAACATTTAACCAATTAGATAATCTAGATTAGAACACTTTGCGAAACAGCGTCAGTTCACGCGTCTAACAGTGGAGCGCAGTTGCGTGCAGTTTGCGTGACAATCTGCAGTCGCAGATCGGGACAAACACGACGACGGGGACCGCTACAACTACTACTACTTCAATTTTTCACTCTTTCAACGTCGCTAGAGTGAATCGCGCGCGTGCGAACAGCGCGCATTCGCGCAACGATACCGCGCGCGGATCCGGATATGGTAATTAGATTCTCGCGCGGGAACGTCATCGCTTTAGCCGGTTCGCGTGCTCGCTTTCTCTCTTCCCTTCTCCCATCCGTCGCGCACAAATTTACAGTGAATCGCGGCTGTTAATCTATTTACTGTTTCTCCAGCTAGTACGTGATTTAATCGCGAAATTTCGGAACAGAAATCCCGCGCAGATGTAGTGCGTCGCGGGAAATTTAAGAACGTTATTTCGCGCACTCGACAGCTTTACAACGTCCAGTTAAGTTTCCGCCGCCGTGCTTAGTCGCGGATGTAAATTGAGACTTTCCTGGCGACTTACGCTCTGGAGTTTGCGCGGCTAATAAAAGTGCGAGAGAAATTCTAGAAGAAGATCCGTAAAACGTAACGTTATTAGCAACGGAAGATGGGAAGTCTCGATAGCAAAAGATTAACGGTGATTCCGGTAACGCGCAGAGTGTTATTTCCAACTCGGAAGTTATAAGCTCTATTCTTTGTATAAAAATATACAGAAAATTTCTCCAAGATTCTCTCGTCGTGGCATTGAAGAACATAATTTTAGAGGTGCGGCGGTCGATATTTACTTCGATTATTTTAAACCTTTAATTACAGCTCGCGTCTTTGTAAAGCGATTAAACAAACCGTCGTAATTAACCGAGCGACTGATCTGCATAACAAAGCAGAGCCGCCCACGTGCATTTTTCAATGCACACAAATATCAGTCGCATCTCGAAAATCGTTTCCATCGCATAAATTACTTCATCCCTTCTCGCCCTTCATTGGTTAAACGTCAAGACGGGAGGGACGGATTGCTCATACGCGCGAGGTAGTAAAATTTAACATCCTTCCAAAGAAAGGGTTTCTATTCATCGGCATAACGGGTTGTCATTATCTCCAGGTGGACGAACGAAGGGCGAGACGGCGGGAGAAGCTGAGTAAGAGGCACTCGATGCGAAAGAAAAAGAGGGAGAAAGAGAGAGGTACGAACGAATTACTCGTTTGACGGCCTTATAGAGATTCATGAGACGCCGATGGGAAATGAGATCCGGTTGGGGATGCACGCTCCCCGCAACTGATGACAAAAATGCGAGAGACGGGGGCGTGGTAGCCGTGAGGGAACTCAACAAAGAGAGAGAGAGAGAGAATGCGAGGATTCGCACGAACTTATGCGAGATCTGATTATAAAGTAAAACGCATTTTGCACATTTGCAAAATTAAATAAATCAAACATTAATTTTTTTTTTGGCTCGACAATAATTTTTAAAAAGCGCACGATCTCTTACAATTGTTTTAAACATGATGTCTAGATGTCTAACAGACATCGCGCGTTTGATATACTATCTCAGATATTATGTAACTTTGCAACATGATCGTATTATGATCGTAATCTTCGCGCGTAACCAGAGAGAATCTATCGATCATTATCATACCGAATCACCGATGCGTATCCAGTTTCAGCGGCATCAGGTGGTGAACAAGTCAAAAACGGCTAACAGCACACGAAACGAGGCTCTTCTAATGCGCGCCAGCCGCCGCGGTCGGAGAAGCCACCGATACTTCTTCAGCGATTTTTGCTCTCTCGAGACGCAACGAGAAGACAAACGCGCGTGGTTCCGTTCACCGGGAGCACAGAAACGGCACTGTGCGTTGCAAATGTACGTACGATAGTGATCACTACCACCACCACTACCGTCATTCGCATTAACCACCACCACCACTCGTTCTGTCCTCGTCGTCGTCATCATCATCGACTGCCAGGCCTGCGTCCTACGCAAGAAGTCGGCGATATGGAGTTTCGGACCCTGCCTTTTCTCGCGCGGCTCCATATAAACGCACGCACCGCAGCGATCACGTGCGTGCAGATATGCGCGCGAGTTTGCGGGCCCCAAAACGCGGGCAACTTGACTTTTTTTTGTACGCGGATCGCGCGCGCGCGCGCCCGCACACACAGGTACAGATCTTTCGCCGCCTTTCTTTGAAAGTCGGATACAAAAGCGCACATGCCTGTATTTAGAATGTGTGCCGTCCATATGTACGCGTGAGATCGTACATACGTTTGGCACGAAAATACGTTTCTTTCTGAAGCACCTTTGTGCAAGTAGGCCACGTACTTTCTCACACTTTATACGGCAGCTCTGTTACACTGCGTCAATTGTTGCAAGTAAACAGTTTATGTAAAATAAAAGAAAAACCTATTCAATAAAATAGATCATTGTGTAAAATCTAAACACATATACCTACTATTGAACCACATATTTCTGTCATTCATAACTTTCATTCTACACACACACACACAAATGTATACTCGAATGGACTAGGATTCATTCGATTCATGTATTCACTCACGCACGCGTTCCATTACGCATTAAATAACGTACTATATGACGCACGTGTCTCTTCGTGTTACGTGGGGAGTATCGTGCGCACGTATGTGCGTGTACCATGTCGATGGTACAGTCGAGCGTGCGTCGATTGCGTGCACGCGAAGGAGGGCCCCTCTATTTCGCTCGAACGACCTCCAGTCGTCCGGTCCTTCTACGGCAACTTCTCCGGCAAGCCGGCCGGCTGCTGCGGCTACGTCGCGCGTCTTTCTCGGCGCGGCCGATCGCACACGTCGATCCCGTGCGCGCACGCACGCCGCCGTTATTCGGCCGTGGACGAGTGGAAAACGGGGACCAAATTGACGACCGCTCGCGATTTATACCAACGGCGGCGGCGATCGATACCGAAATTAAAGACCGCGCTCGGAAAAGATAGGCAACGCGATATACGACCCGCGATCGCTTAAACGACTCGGCTCACTCCGGAGGAGATCATTAAAGATATACCACGTGCACGTCACGCGTGATAAAACTGTTCTCTTTCTCTCTTTTTCTCTCGTTGCGATAAAACTTTCAGAAACGAAGTAGCGAGTTCTGATTGTATCTTACAGACACGCACACGTTAACACCACAATCGACTTCTCTTTCCTTATCTTTTTTCATTTTTTTATTATAATTTTCCCGTGACGAAAAAAATTTCTCTCACGATTTTGCAATTGGCTATCGTACCGGGATGTTGACGTCGCGAAATGAACAGCTGGCAATTAACAGATTTATCGTCCGGCAATGCGCGTCGTAATATACGCGGAGGTAAGAATGTTGCGCAAGTTACTCTTCCTACTGCCGTCTGGCACGCGCGCGTAATGCGCTTCTTCTTTCAGACGCGCGTATGCACACGCACCGCGCAGCATTCACGATCGCCGCGTGTGTGTTTCCACCAGGTGCTCGTAACGAATGCTAATGCACGCTTAGCGCGCGCCAACGGTGAAGGGAAATTACAGCGGCGGGCGCGTCGTCAGGAAGCAATTAGGAATCCCGCGGATTTATGTTATACGTTGAATCGAAGTGATCGATATCGCTTGTAATATTACGATTACGTCGCGGTCGGACGTTCACGTCGGAAATTCGAGGTAAACTTATTTCCGTTTCGCTGCGCGATCTCATCGATGACCGCGCAATTTCGAAAATAACATAAGTGATTTATCGCACGAAATCTTGATGTACAAAATACATGTGCGTATTTGAATTTTTCAAATATTGTTGTTTACATTTGACAAATGTGACGTCTATTAAACATTTCTGGTTTTATCGCATTTCTCTGAAGATCGAGAAAACTTTTCACGTCGCGAGATCGAGAAGATCGCAAGCTTATTTTTCGAAGAAACGGAAGCTGCTGATCAGCGCTCATCTCAAAGAAACGTCAGTATACTGCGTACAACAGACACGCCGGGAACGTGTTCATCAAACAAGATTCGTGTGTGTGGAGCGCGATTCCACCCCAATCCCGTACGCTTCACGTTGGATATCTCACATCTCGGGGGCGCACGTCAAACATGACACTGCCGCTGATTGCGCGCGATGATAAACGGGACCGCGCGCGGATACGACATTTGCATCGGTGGATATGTACGCGTTAAACGAGAATAGGGCTCGACCTCGCGCGCTATCCAGTAGTGGTCTAATAATAACCTATTAGGCGCCGGGATCATAACGCGTGTAACACAGACCGCGCGCGCACGTTCGCGTAAGCGCGCGTGGGATGTGTTTAGGAATATAAATTGGTTCACCTGGTAGGCAACCATTATTACACGTCACTCCGCTTTGTCTAGCTACCGCGACTCACGTTATGCGCACAAACATACGCAGCATTGCATTGTCGTCCCGTAACGGACGAAAGCCTTGATAACCAGTAATTAAGTGCGCGATCGTTCAGATTGCTTGATATAAACTATGTTTGTTTCTGAGATACCGGCCTGTGTCAGCGTTGACACGTTGAAATAGCGAGAGATTTATCGACTTCAAAAAAATAATATGTCGTCGTCAAATGTATACACGTGAGAGATAAAATAGAGGAGATCGAAATGATGAAAGTTGATTGTTGATTGTTCATTTCGCATTTAATCCTTCGTGGACTTACTTCCAAAAATGTCTGATGGTTGGACTGATTATGGGTCGGTGAGACCTGGGAAAGTTAATATTATAAACAAATTGAACTGCACGTTTGCAGTACATATCGCTTCGAAGAGAAAGCAATAAATTGAAGCTTAGAAACTAGAGATTTTACGGTAGATTTTATTTTTACATGTGTTTTTCGAGCTGGTAATTTACGATAAGAGAAAGATCTACGGCGAGTTCTCTCTGTACGGCGAGTGAACCACGGCGGGTGAACCACGACGGGTAGCCGCAACCACCGCCGCATTCACCACCTTGTGCCTGTCCGAGTGTAACGCGACTATTTCTACTGTCGACGCGTAACGAGGATAGAACGAAAAGTTGGTCGACTATTGTGGCAAGCGGCGATGTATTCCTAGGCAACCAAATCTGGGACAAGGACGCGCGTGCGATTTGTGCGTGAGATGACGCGACGCGTCGCACGTCGACGCGACGCGTAAAAACACAAGAAGAAGAGATGACGGGCGCTTGCATCGCGCGCGAGTTGCTAAAAATATTCACTTAATTCGATATCACGATGTGTGCATACATATTACATCCAGCAGAAAGATATTGGTAATTGTTTTTTTCAAATCTTCAAACGCGCGTCAATTGTAATTGCTTCGTTAAAACGAGCAAGAAATGATGAAAGATCATGATTCTGCCATTGTAAACTTATATTTATCGCTTTGTTTGTCCCAAAGAGAGATTGTGTATCGTGATATATATACACTCTTACATGTACTCCAAATTTAGAGTAATGGTTGGTTCCGTTTCGCGCGACACCAGCGATGCCGGAAATCCCGATATTGACATCTGAGCAGAAAACGATTTCTCTTGGTTTACTATATGTCCGGCCGTAAAGGGCAAAAACACGGCACAATAGGCATCGAAGTGGCGAAATAAAACTGCCGGGAGATGCCTCTGTACGAAGGGAACCACACACACACACACACACACACGGAGGTCGGAGTAAACAATAGTGACGTAACAGTGGGAAGACGTATAACCGAACGACAAGACAATGGGCTCTTGTCTCTGTTCTCTCTGTCCGCACTCCTCCGCCTCTCGCTCATTCCTGTCGAGGGAATTTCTCCTCTTGTTTTAACCACACAATTTCTTTGGCAGCACCCAAACAAAAGACCCGACCGGACGAACGGGAAAAGAGAATCGACTCATTTTATAATTTTGCAAAAAGAAAATATTATGAGAACTAATGATGAGATAAAAAGTTCAGTGTAATCAAGAAAAGCTACGTTGGGAAGAAAGTAGGAAAACAGTGAAGGGTCATCGTTGATTTTTCTCTATTTCCGTTAAAACGTTGGTGGAGAAATTCCGTTGGCAAACGGAGATCGCGCTACTTGTGTCCGCCAAGTACCAACTATGGGGTGTTTTCTGAAAGATCAAACCCGGTCCACACTTTCCAGGAACTTTCTCGCGGTGTAGTCTCCGAAGGCGATTCTCGGAGCGAGAGTAGCCCGGTCAAGCCGGTTTGCCGATTTTGGATCAAAAGTTTCTATCCTACGCGGAGTGTCACCTTAACGGTAGAGACGGTGAGATTAAGGTCAATCTCCAATTGCGAGCATCACGAAACGCTAGACGCGACGGATGCACGTTTGTTGCACGAAGTCGCGATATAGCGATGGTAAAGATCGTTGAAAGGTGTGTTTTGAGAAATTTATTTGTGATAACGTATTGTATTTATAAACAATGATTTTAACTTATATTTTCTAAGTCGCAAAGTCGAATAAAACAAACCTTGTTTAAAAAACTTACTTTTACCGATATTTGTCGAGATTTTGATATTATATATATACATACATACATATACATATATATATATATATAATATAAAAATACGTAATATAAACTCAAAACTCACTCGAAATGTTCGCCACTTTGATGTTCACAATTCTATACGATTGCTTTAAAACAGTTGCGATCGCAATCAATCGCGCAATCAGAGATCATCGATACGAATGACAGGTGTATCGGACTCGGTAAATGGAGAACCACACGCGCTGTCACGAGAGAATCGAGACTAAACCTGAGTAAGGTTGCGAGTGTGGAAGCGCGCGCGAAATCTGTTAAGCTCCATCCCCATCCATGGCGTCTCAACTCCAAGAATAAACTCGCATGCTCCCCACCACCATGAAAATTATATTGTACGACTTTCCGTCCTTTTTCACGCGACGCAGCTTCCACGACTTTTGTTACATTTCCTAAACTACGTGATATGACGTATAACTAAAATGTATTTATTTCTTTCTTTCTTTCCTACATATATATTGTTTAAGCTCGGTTATCGTATTCAAATGTACACATACTTCGTAAATCTCTTCTTCTCCTTTCGGTATATTCAAACTTTCGGAAAAATGGCAAAGTTAAATTCACTTGAAGCGAACATAAACTTTTTCTCAACACATCACACAATTTTTCTTTTTCGAGTTAAATTTTAATTTTACTAAGTTTTTATCCTCCTATCCTCTCCTAATTTCTTTTCCCTTACACGGTGCAATTTCTTAAATAGACCATCTCGGGGGATTAAACACAGAGAGCCGTTTCGTATAAAATTACGCGGAAACATGAAGAGATTCATTACACTTCCGCCTCACTTCGCGCGTCACCGATCAAAGAAGCAGTTTGAAAAGTTTTTCGCGCTGGGCTCCCATAATTCAGCAGGTCGTTAAAGCGGATAGTCTCCGCGCGAGCACACGTTTAGAAAATTTATTTTCCGTCGTGTGAACGCAGCGTGGGCATCCGCGACGCTTCCGACAGTCGTCTCCGTCACGACGAGAGTTCGTTACACTCATCGATTTGCCGGCGGCGTAAAACGATGCTCTTCGTGCCGGTAAACGTTGTCTCGCGACGTGGAAATACGACTTGAGAGTCTTTGGTTGCCAGCCGGGAGGAAAATCTCGGCTCGCATTAAATTGTTAGACAAAGTAACGGCGCAAATCGAAGACTCGAGCACCAATTGATGCGGGCGCGCCCGTCGGCGACAAACCGTTTCGATACTTGACAGCATGAGTGGGACTGGAGTGATTTAAGCGTGATTTAGAACGTCTGAACTCAACGCGGGGACAATTAAGGAGGACGGCTTGGGAAATCGTATATTATCTCTCGAGAGATAATTTAGAAGCACAGCGTATGATTAAACTTCCATTGTAAATGTAGTTTGCGTAATTGTTCATTGATCCGAAACTAATCATTTACTTTGATCCGACAACGAGAATTTTATGGCACAAGTAAAATGAGATTTTTTTTAAAATGATATTTGCATATAAGAACTTTAAATTATCAAGTTTGTCGTATAGATTTTATATATATTTGATAAACGGTCCTTTTTCATAATTAATCGTAAACATTTCTCCGGTAGAAATAATAAACGATAGATAATGCGAGAGAAGTCCAAGATGTTGAATTATGCGAAAGCATCTCGATAATCGATCGCACCCTGACAACGACAGGGTACACGATCTCTTTCACTAGCGGAGCTAGCTCGGTTATCGAGAGGTAGAATTGATTCCAGTTTGGTCACACCCTTCAGAGCCCCGGTGAACAGGGGTGGGCATTTGGTAGATGGGTCGCCGACGGTATTGCGGTTAAACTACCGGCGTCCAATTGGCCCAACCCACCCACCGATCTATTCCCGGTCTCTTCCTTCGGTCGCAGGGTCGCACCGTTCACGGATCACCCTCTATCTTTCTTTCCGGCGGTCTCGTCCGGCGTCACTCTCTTCGTTCCAAACAGCGTCGATCTAGCATTACGCGCAATTTGGGTCACAGCTTTATTGGAACCCACCGACTGATCGCTAACGAAACGAATTGACTCCGGTTGCGTTGGTCGTTCGGCGTTGCCAACGCACGCTTTTGGAGGGAATCATGGCGGTGACGCAATCTCGATTAGAGCGGTACATCGAACAGAACAAATCGCTGCGTTAGACCTTTATTGTCCTTCACTAAGCGGGGATAACGATTTAACGAATGTGTACTTTCTCTTTTCGCGATACCAATATTTGCATAATTCTAACGGTACTCTTTTATTAGCGTTACTTATTTAATTGTTAAATAAATAGATTTAAGAAAATCAGAACAATTATACTTTTAATTCAATATATGTAAATATCACAATGCTCAGTAATTTTTTTTTAATTTCAATAAATTCTCTCATAAAACATGTCTTATAAAAATCGCAAACTTCAATATCTAAATATTTTTTACTCTTAATCTCATAAACAACTGCGTTGTTGTATATAATATCACAATATTCTCAATGTAAAGAGAGAAATGCTGAAACAAATTCTCTTCACACGAACATTTGTCAAGATAATTGATTCATGTTTCATCAATAAATCATGTCGTGGCGAAGAAAAATAAAACTGTAAATAGACAACGACAGGATAGAGAAACGGGTAGTGCTTGGCGTTTAATGTGATGGACCTTGCCCATCCGTCGGACCGACCTTTGATCTATTTCCAACCGTGGAAATCGCCCTCGTCGCGATAAACCGCCATTTTCCCTCCTCTTGGCCAAACGTATTTCCGGCAGCGTTAGTCAGCCGTTCTAAATGCACTATACCACCAACCGCCACGTCTAGCCAGCTCTCCTTCCTCCCATCGCTGCGAAACGTCGTCGTGGCCAAGTAGTATTTCTGACTAGCTCTCTCTCGCTGTCAGATCGAGGTTAATTGGGTGCCATTACGACGAAAATTAGTACGAATTAGTCGGCGACGATGAGCTCTCAGACACGGTCGCAGATTTCACGGTATCGATATGCTAAGCGATGAACAACTCTTATCGTTAACTTTATCAAAGAGAGAGAGAGAGAGAGACGTGCTTGTAAAATTTCACGTCGTAAACAAGAAATATCACACACAAATGAGTAGTGTGGCAATATATATGTTCATCTAAATATAGATTTATTTTGTTAATCTTTTTATTCAAACGCGCTTTGAGAGTAAAATATATAGTAATTGACTGTAGCATAAACGTCACTTTGCGTTATTTTACGTTCAAACGGCGTTTATGGAAGCGCACATATATATCGTATTGTCTAAATATTGCTGAACATTTGTATTCCGTTGACGTAACGTAACGCAGCATGACTGAATTAAGTTTTTAATACGCGTAATAATTCTCTAAGGTCGGTATGCGATATTAATACGTGAAAATTGATGTTATATGCGCGAGTAGCGAATTCACACACACACATCCATCGTTGTTACATGTCATATTAATACAAATAATTCGGTAAAAGCGATGTTTAAAACAAGAAATGTTTAACAAGCAATGTTTAAAACACGAGGCATAAAATATAAATCGCGTGTAATATCTGTAAATCGTATATGTACGTGAATCTATTCGTGAGAATTAATTTGAAGTAAGAATAGAAACGTTGTCATAATTTAAAACATTCCGCTGAGTAACTTAAAGCAGTAATCTGCTTACATTGTTTAAACTTTCTTTGTATTTTGTAAATTTTGTTTCTAGCATGTTATCTCTTTTTATATTTTATTTTCTCGTGACTTCTCGACAATCTGTTTTTGTTTTTTTTTTTGTTTTTTTTTTTTATAAAAATGGAAAGTTATTCTGTTTATGATAATAAATAAAGAGACAAAAAATATGTGAATATGTGAAAATTGTCTACTCACCGTCGTCGCTAATTTCGAGATTCGTGTAGCTGTCCCAGTGCAGAATGGGATCGTGATGCGCTGATGCATGCGGCACAGCAGGAGTCGGAGCCGGCACCGGACCGTCCTGACGTTTCGCGTCGGTGGCGAAGTAGAGTGTCACCACGCTGTCGGGCGGGCATCGAGGATCGTCGCAAGCAACGTCGAGTTCCGATCGTGGGAAGGACACGACGTTTTCTGTGATCACGCACGTGTGGAACTGCGGAAACAATATAACAGCCGATGCGAGAACAGTGCGTAATTAGTGACTTACGTAAACCAGCTGATTTGTCGCAATCTTTGTCTGATTTTTATTTAAAAAATCGTATTTACCTTGTACACGCGAGATAAGTAAGTACTTCCTCCCAATTATCTAAAGAATTTACGTTCAATTTATTTATAATGAAAATTTCTAGTGAAAAACGCTAAAAAAAAAAATTCAAAGTAAAAATTGATTGAAAAACATGCGCGCGATACTGACACAGCGTGTATACATGAATTATTGATATTGACACACGGCGAATAAATCACGGCAGGATGCGAATATGCAAATGCAAACGTTACAAACGGCTTGCGTAAACAATCATGACTCGATTTCCATCGAGTCAAACAAAATGTACAATATTTTTTTGTATAAATCTTGTCGCTTTAATCTTGTATCGAGATAAGACTTTAATATGTAACTTATCGTGTGATTAATGTTTTTCGCGTTTTTTTTTTTTTTTTGTTAGTTTTACATTACATACATGTACACTGATTTTTCTTCTGCGTTAAGAGAATAATGTTTATCTAGTTGTTAACCGACGCGCTGCAAGATGTTGTTTGCCTACTGGGCAAATAATCAAACGTTCGCCTTTTTTGTCTTAAACGCGTCAAATCTAGATCGCTTGTCCTTGTAACTATTTACGAGATATTTTGCATAAGTCATTATTTATGCCGCTGATTTTATGTCGTCATTTGCGTGCTAAAACGCGTACTCATTACAAATGCATCATTGCGATCATGTATTTATGTCCAACGAACGTAATAGACGTAAATGGACTTTTAACTATCATTACGTAATGTAAATTTCAATAATATCAACATAAGCATGTGCAGAAACAAATATAAAGTTGAACAATAAAATTATAAATATTATTATTAATTATTAATTTTGTATACGAGAAAAATCAATACTTCAGATTTTATAGTTTTATGTATAATATTGATATTTACTCAGCGCACGCGAAAGTTCGAAAGACGTCGCAAAGATATTTAAAAGATGGTTAAAATAATTTAAGATGCGTCTTTTGACGCATTTTTCAAGATATATTTCGGACTTTCGTTTGCTGTCTGGATATGCATCTAAAAAAATGTTTTATTTTAATAATTTATTTATTTCGCTATGTTCTTACCTGCAAGGAGAACATGACTTCTCGAGTCTGCTTCGAGTAGACCCTGTGATAGCACTTGACCAAGATGTCACCCCTCAGCCGAAGCCCGCCGAGATTAACCGTGAATTCGCGCGCATTCGTCACGGAGTACAAATCCGAAGTATAAACCGGTGTAAGTCCTTCGTACACTTTGAGGAAGGCTCGACAGCCAGTCGGCTCGAAGAGCGGCACGCCGAGGACTGTCAGATGAGTCAGGTACAATGGCGACTGGCTGATCCTCAGTGAGCCCGATAAAAGTCCGCTGAAGTACTCGATGTATCTAAAAATTCCACGTTGAGACCGATATTAAGCTCGTCACTCTCAAAAAAATAAAAAAAAACTGAAATAAACATTTCATCGATTGAAGCGAGATTTGAAAAAAGAAGTAACATCATAAATAATAGTTAAAAGCACGAGATGATGCTGTCACGGATAAGAAAGAAAAACCTCGTAAAAGGGAAAATCGAAGAAGCAAATTTTTCTTCCATTCGCGAGTGTACACGGGACGTGATAAATGACGGGTTTGGATGGTTCAGCCAATGGAAACCTTAAAGCCCACGAAGAAGTATACGTGTCGGACATGCGCGCAGAGATATATATTGTATATATATATATATGATACAAGTACGTACACAACCAACGTTTGACATCGTTGTAAAGAATATCTCTCGCAAGAGAGACAGATCGCTAATGGTTTCATGTGTTCGCGGCCACGCTAACGACATGCTAATGTCCGCGGAATTAATGGAGAAACTCCGGATAGGCAGGACCGGGGCGGGAAGAGTTTAAGGACCACGCGAAGAAGACGGTAAGAACGATATGCGAAAGAAAGAAAGAAGTTGAAGACGAGAACGAAGAAGAAGCGCTAAGGAAGTCGTCACGTAGTACGCGGGCACACCTCGGTCGCGGCTCATTACGGTCATTATGAATGCATACGGCGACGCGGATGACGAGAACGACGATAAGGACGACGATGACGTTAATGATACGGCAGCGGTTGGGGTCGATGGCGCGTGATACGCGCGATAAACTGCGCGGACGAGTCGCATTTGTTTTTCGCGAAAAGAAACCGGTTGAACGGATCCGCGAGCATAAATCTCGATGGAAGCGGTTGGGAATTGTGAAGAGGCGAAAGAAAGTTTGTTAAATCACCGAGATCAAAATCAGGAAACAATTAAACGCTAATTATTCATTTGCGTAATTAATTGCCCTCTGTTTTTTATTCCGCTCAACATTCATAAATATATTATGTTATTTAATATTATTATTATTATGTACACATGAATAAATTATTCAAATGACTGCGGCACGTCCAACTTTCGTCTCACGCGCGTGATTAAAATCGTCTTAATGAGGGTTTGTCGGTGTAGTTCGATAAAAATTAAAAAATAAAAAATACACTGTATTTTTTATTTTTGTTTGAGTCACAGAAAAATCACGATGCCCGTAAGTGCGAACGAGATTAAAGAGACAACCGCCTGCAAGCTTAACCGTGTGTCAGTACGATCATTATGAATGCGCACGCCGACATGGCGATGAAGTAAACGATAAGAACCGCCGATAATGATGATGAGAGCTCGCTATCTTTAGATCAACGGTTCGTAGTACCTATCGCGCGATAGAAACCGGCTGACATAAACATCTCTTCTCGCGAACAACAAGAACATCGGGCGGGCAATACGGCCGATCATCTTATTTTGTTAGTTCCATCTTGTGCGTCTCGCGATTATCTTATTCTCGCGGGTAAATGTTGCAATCACGGCGTGAACGAAGCGATTATAGAGTCGCAAACGTAAAAAATAAAATTTAAAAAAAGAAATAAAAACATCAACGACGCCGAGGAAAATTTCAAGGAATTTCTGAATAAAATTCCGGAATTCCATTATGGAGGAATGATCGGATGGGCATCAGCGTGATTAATGGTGGCAGGGAAGTACGAAAGATGGCGGAGAACGAGCAAGGATGATTGAAGATGATGACGACTAGATAATGAGAACTCGACATTTCAGGTCGATGGCGCGTAGAACGAATAACAAATAGGATGACGGCAATGACTACTCAAGGACATAAGGTGTCCTTAATAGGATCGCTGTGGTAATAAACGCGAGCCGGTTAGAAGACGCTTCTTCTTCTTCTTCTTCTTCTTCTTCTTCTTCTTTCTGATGTAAATTCAAGAAGAATAAATTGGTTCCGCAATAAACGTCGCACGCATCGACGACGCGGGTACGACCCTCTTTTGCGTGCGCAAATTCAGCTAAGCGCAGATTATTATATTTGTTGGTTAATTTACAATTACTAATTAACAGCAAATTTTGTCGTGAGATAAAAAGAAGTGCGAGATAAATTTGAGAAATTTCTTAACGCATTATCACGCACGAGCGACAAAGGCGTTAAAAAAAAAACATAATAATTGTTAATACATTTGCGTAAAATTAAAATCCAAAACGCGTGCATTTGACTACGCTTATGAAATATCAGATACAATCGAATCAACCGAATACCATGGAATATTATGTGAAATAAACGAATAGCTTTGCGAGATAAGACTTTCCGACGTGGTTAATTGCTAGCTGTTAAAATAAATTACACGAGTGATTGCGCGCGTAAAATGCAACACGCGTCGCGAGACTGCGAACTAAGGAAATAATAAACTTATGAACTCTTCGCGATATGCGCGCAGCGCGAGAGGCAATTGCGCGCTCGCAAATGACTTTACGATGCTGTCTGAATCATTGGCAAGAGTACGATAGAGTGAGCTTTAACGTCTCACGTCAACAGGTAGTAACATCGCACACGATTTGATTTCCCACTTTCTCTCTCTCTCTCTCTTTCTCTCTCTCTTTCTCTCTCTCTCATTACCTTCGATGCGACGGAACCTGCAGCGATCCAATCTTGTCGTCGAGGAACCTTCTCATGGCGAACCTGTCTAGTGCTTGATCGCGTCCCCCGCAGATGCTGCTGTAGTTCATGTAAGCGGACACTGCCACACCCAGCCGCTCCTTGCTGCCCCTGAAGAGAACGATAACGTTAACGTTCGTTGCGAACGTCATGGTTTGCGTTCTCAGCGCGAGAGAAGGCAAGATACGAAAAGATATTTTTCGCCGCCGGCTGATCGCGCTCTAATGACGTTATTATTCACGATGAATGGAAATGACTAACGGGAAATTATGGGGCCCGTAGTTCCAACAGGGCGGTGAACGTACATAACACGACGAAATTATGGCTTTTGTGGCCGCGCGGTCGTTCGAACACTGGCTGTTTTGCAAAAAAAAAAAAAAACTAGGTCGCCATTGTATATAAATGCGTACGTATAAAGATAGTACCGCGCTCGCGTAACTCTTGTGTCTTTTGAAAATGATTTCTTTCCGCCCAAACAATACAATTTTGTTCTTTTTCACGTGATGGATCAACATTGTTAAAAAGTACGACCGTAAATCTCTTATTAATTATAATCTATAACTTCGTCTGAATATCTCGGTTTATGAATCAGAATAAACGTGAAAAAAAAAAATATGAAAATGTTAAATGTACAATTACTCACCTGGCGTGTAAAACAACAACGCGATTAGAAGCTCCATTGAGCCAGGAGTCCAGATCCTTGCAGAGGGCGCACAGTCTCTCCAAACTCGGCGCTAATCCCTGCGGCCAACCAGCTTCCCTCGTATTTGGCTCACCGGGTCGACCGGGCGACGACAAATTAAAGATCTGAAAGTTTCGAGGTCAAAGTAGATAAAAGCAGATAATACAGGAGGTATAATTTGTCGCGAAAACTGTTTGACGGTGTCAAAACATTCATTTTTGTATCTTTCTCAAATATCTATTCTAAAATTTTTAAAACGTCAATTATTTAAACGTTAATTGTCGCACTCTACATGCTTAATCATATATTCGTCTCTGCGAGAATTACTTAATTTCTCACCATGTAATTATCGGCGTGTTTTCCGCGCAGTAAGGACGTGGCATGTTCGAGGACACCCTGCGCATCCTCTCTGTACCAGAGGGCGATGATCCTTTCGGTGACGTAACAGAGCTCCATCACTTCCGTTACGCGACCTCCGCCCTTTCCCGATCCCGTCATCGTCGAATCCGCGCCGACGCCCGGCGTTCTCGCAGGCGTTGACGCCAACGCTGACGTCTGCACCTGCAATTCGATGATTCATTCAAAAATATATCTATATATATTAGCAAACCAAACAATTGGTTGACGCTCCATTTCGCGATTATGATCATCATAAGCGATTACGACGACAGAAACGTATGAGACAAATAGTGCAAAATCTAGAATGACAGAATTATAGTTTCTGTAGATAAAGAAATTTAAATTGCAACGTCAGAATTATTGTATAAATTTTCAAGACAATCCGGTGAGAGAGAAGAATTTCTTATCTTTCTAAGTTTCCTCTCTTTTCTCTCCCCTCTCCGTATTTCCATCGACGGAATATAAACCGAGATTTACTCCTGGCGATGAAACTGTGTCATCATCCCGTAGCGAATAAAATTCGTCTGAATTCGTTTCGGCGAGGAAAATCCTTTCGCGAGTGGCTCCGTTTCACTCGATTCTCTATCCGAAAACCTTTCCGCGAGATTTGTCTCTGACTGCCGCAAAACTTAGTTTTTTTTTTCCCCGTGCAAAACAATGTCGGCGTCGGACAATCAAATTTTCTCCGTGAAAAACTCATTTCTTCCGCAGTTCCCGCCTATAAAATCACTTTGTTCTTCATCGTTTTCTCGCGGCACACAGAGCGAGCTCATTCGCGCGCGATATTCGTGTACAATTTCAATAAATTCAAATGTACAATCTGACGCTCGTGAATTTACACAAAAAGCACCGAAACACACGCAGAAACATATTCCCTTGATAAATATTTAAAGAACGCGTTATGTAAAAATTAAAAAAAAAATTTTTTTTTCAAAGAAGGTAAATACAAAAGGGCTGTGTAAAGATGATACAAAAATCTAATAACAAGAGGATCAATTTGTAATTGAAGTATCCTTGCTGCGAACGAAACAATTTCTGGAACGATCTACATATGTGTGTTATATCCACATCCAATTCGCTTCCATTTCAATCATACCGCACGCAATCACTCCATATGTAACTCGGCATGCGCTGAAATAATTGATAAGTCCGAGAGAGGCTGTTACATAACACGGACGATAAATTAGTAGCGGCGTTCTCCGATTCTCATAATGTTAAATTAATTTTCCATTCACCTTGGAGTACTTCGGCGCGTAGACGATTCTGACGACGATGGTTTTCGACATGGTGGTGTTGTCCTCAGCGGAGGAACGCGTCACGCGAAATATAGATCGGCATGTAATCCCGACGTCTTAACGGGATACACACTGTGCGCGTTCATCCCATCGACAAAAGGATGCGGAGATACGCGCCGGAGTATAACGCGATGTGCCGTGTTACGCGCCGCGGAACGATACACTGCCGGGTATTGTGTTTCGTCTGTTTCAGCCTGGAGATACGCAAGAATATCCAGTGGCCGGTCGGCGGTTTTGTCAGATAATCGCGCCGCCTTCTGTCATGTTTGTCTGACGTGTGCCAGCTCGCGCGCTCCCAGGGCCGGTTCGCCGTCGTCGTCACTTTTACGCAATTCGTTTATTTGCGTGTCGTGATCGAAGTTGCTTTACATGCACTATGGCAATCGGAGATTTCTTTATCGAATAGAATATCGTGTATTTAAATAACTACGAAAATAGTAATTAACGACGACTCTTTTCGTTTTTTAAAAAAAATTTACTGCGCTATGATAACCTACATGTAGTACATTTACATTTCATCAGCTTGAAATCGCAATATTTATTATAAAAATCTTCCGCGTTATACATTACATAATGTTCATTTTATGTCGTGAAAAATTGCGCTAATAAAACACGCAATATTTTACACTTGATGACAACTCTTCTCCTCGTCTCTCTTTTCTTTGCGAATAAAAACACCGCGGCATATCTTTAGACGTAATTTCTTCTATTTCTTCTCTCTCGGTAAATTATCCAAGAGAAAGAAAAAGCGCATAAGTTTTATCACGAACTTCTTGATTATGCTTTTAACGCGCGCGTTTCTTGTCTCAACGCATTAACGCGGCCCTGGTTGAACGGAGAGAAGTGCGCGTGGACGACGTTCGTGCGTGATGTAACGAATTCGCGCGTATAGCGTGACTTCGTTTCCCACCGAATAGTCACGCTAGTCGCGAATCGAGCCGCGATCTGTATGCTCGTCTCAATATACGGATGACCACAGGACTCGAGACGCCCGCGGAATGATTTGTCGCGCGCGCGAGAACGTGCGAAAATTACACGGAGCACTCACAGGCGCGCAAACGAGCCGGATGTGTACCTCGTGTTTTTGCGCACGTTTCTTCCCCGCCTCGGGGCGGCAGCATCCGTGTACCTCGTTGTAGTAGGTAGGTTGGCCGAGGGTCATTTGTAGGGTCCCAACCAGTCGGGACGTACTATCGCCGCCGAGATACCTCGTTATTGATGGTGCTTGTTAAAATTATTCGCGTGATTTATGCCGCGCCGCGATCGCGCACCGTGTTTGCGTTATCTGCCTTTGAAAGCGCGTCGTTCTTCCCTCTCGCGGGAAAATTTTATCCGAATTGTAGATAATTCGCTGTTCAACAGACGTAATGCAATCCCGACAAGTTGGCTTCTCCTGTGTGTATCAACGTGCGCGTAATTTCCGCTACTATCGTACTCAGCGATTCTCCGTCCCGGCTCTTTGAAACGCTTTGAAGACCCGAGCCTGTCTGCCTTTGTACACCGTCGGACCGGCGGTGTTGTAATTACGGCTCAGCAGAATCAAGACGCGTGTGACATACTTATGCATACGTCGCTTGTGACTCTGTTACCTTTATAAGTCCCGCGATATATTTGCGCGTCCGTGTGTGTGGGTGTGTGTTCACGGAAATCAAAGTATGCATTGCAATAAACGAAGAACGTAGAAAGAAATAAAAGAGTAAAAAAAAAAAAAAAAAAAAATGCGCAGAAAGAAGTTATTTGTATTCGAAACGCAGCTGAAAAGGTGAAGGTGGACGCAACACACAGAAAAGAAAAGAAAACGAATCCATCGGACCTCGCTCACGTACAAGTCCCAGAAATATACTGGGCGAGAGTAACAATGAACGAGCGTCACGGAAAGAGGAAAAAAAAAAGATTAAAATGACCCAGGCGAGAGAACAAGAGCCGAGAGACGGGCACCTCTAAAAATACTTGGCTTTATGGGATCATAACGCCGCGAGTTCGTTTTCTCGCGGAACCATACAGTCAGGTCTACATACACCCACCCGCTCATAAATCCCTTCGGCCGTTCAGGCTCACGTGTGAAATTGCTATTACGTGGCGCGGTCCTACCGCAGCTGTCGCTGCGCGAAAACCGCCCCAAGTCCTCCTTCTCGCCGGAATCGCGGACGAGGCTACCTTTCTCGCGGTTTCGTTTAGCTTGGAAATCGCGAAACGAGAATATTGCCTGTCGACGTAAACAAGTCGTAATGTGTCGCTGGAAATTAAAATTTCGTTTGACAGACGGATGGATGATTAAAATCGAGAAACTCGACGATTATACGTCGGAATTCGAAATTGTCAGAGAGATGGATTGCCACGAAAATGAAACATGAGACATCGTGACAGTGACAAGTGTAAAAGGTTTAATTTTAATTGCGGAGAACCTTCAGAGGGTTAAAGTTTATTAAATTACATGTACGCATAAATATGTATATAAATAAAATTGTGTATATTATAAATTTAAGATTGAAAATACGAAGACAACTGGAAGATGAAAGTAAACGAACGACATGCATATCCAAAAACCAGAAATTGTGACTGTATCGTATTTCCTATTAACTCTGTGCAATTATGGGAACCAAGAAGTCGATGTACGCGCGGCGAACCGCTAATGTCAATTACCGTTAATCCATCTAATTGCTCGAAGTTAATTGCTAATTTGAAGTAGAGCTCAAACGCGAGCGAGTGAGCTTAATTCTTCATCGATTATGTTTCAAAGTTGATAATGGCGACGTGGTTGGATTAAATATTTCGTTCTCTTTTTGTTTGATTAAACTCGAACATTTTTTTGAAACTGTTGCTACGCGTCATAAAAAAATTGCGGCAATTGAATGACAATTTGAAAAAAAAAAAAAAATCAACTTTAAAGAAGAAAAATAATTTTGTCAATAAAAAATGACACCTCAGATTGCACGCTAATGAATCCGGTAGAAAATATATTATCAGGTTTAGAAAATATATCATCAGTGTCGGTTTTGTGTATGTAATGAGCTTCTTGTACGGCGGGTGAAACTGCGCAACACGCGAACAACGCCAATGGAAATTTTCAATGTCGCGGGAAATAAGAACGAACGTGATAACAGACATGCGCAACAGTTTTTTTTACTGCGAGCTAATTGCCATTCCGTGTAATTATCATCACCGCCCGCGACGCGTCTCACCTTCACCATTCTTTTCGCGATGTAATCACGAATAATATCTTCCGGAGCGGATCCACGCAATTAATTAACATTATTAAAGAAAAATACGAATTTAACCTTGACAATTTTTCCTGTTCCGTCGCTTTAAGGTTTCGTCGAGAGATAAATGTGTAAATGTGTGTATTTTATAATATTGAC
The DNA here is from genome assembly GCF_002006095.1 of Pseudomyrmex gracilis. NCBI lineage: Eukaryota > Metazoa > Arthropoda > Insecta > Hymenoptera > Formicidae > Pseudomyrmex > Pseudomyrmex gracilis. Next base: position 1,571,759 of record NW_018020585.1, on the reverse strand, counting down.
ACACACAAACTGTTTCCCTGTCCTCACTATTCAACACATCACACGCGTTTATAAATAATCGAATCGTATAAAAAAATTACACATTTGTTTTAACAATTATCATTGTTACTTATTTTGATGTCACATTATTTTACGCAGTGTCTCATCGTAGAAGCGCGCAACCTTCTCCGCATTTCGCGCAAAAATAACTGATCGCGAACGACACATCGTCGTCGTTTTTTCTGTATATATTTCCACAATAATAGCGATGGTTCGTGCGCGAATGAGCTAAGGTTTCGTGAATACATTACCGATTCGACGTCAACATTCACACAGGTTATCGGAACGAATATTGTGGTTGATATTTATTTATCTTGCGACATGTTTATCTTATTGTCATGCTAGTGAATATTATTTCCAACGACATTGTCGTTTAACGCAGAAAAGCGTCGTCTGAACAAACAAAATTCTAGAGAAATATATTATTCGTTTCGTTACACATTTGAAACAAATAAAAAAACAAGAGTACAAGTTTTCTTGTAAAAAAAAATTGTCTTACGCTTATTAATATATTCTCGCATAATCTTCGAATAAAATACGAAAAAACGTCATTTCTAAAAAAAAAAAAAAAAAGATCTTTCGTCCACGCGGCGGATAAATATTCCCGGATACTACTGTCATGTAAATTGATTTACAGAATCGATTCGCTTCTCGTGACGGGCAGTAAATAATCCGAGAAAATAGCGGCCGGTTGAAATAACTAGTGGACGAGTATAATTAGCGTGCTAATTGCCAGTCGGATATTAGTATTCTCTCTCTGTCGCGCGCGCTAATAGAAAGTTATATCGTCGACGTTGTAAATAGCGGTTTGTGTAACGCCTGTCTCATTTTGATCCGCGCAATTATGGTTATCGCGGATTTCGAACCGCCGAGAGTCGCTTTATAATGTGATTTTACGGATTAAATCGCTGACGCAATTAAATCTCGCATCGCTTATTTACAGAAATTTGCATTCCTCGTGTACGATACGAGATCCGAAATTGCGAGCGGCGAGAAAACACAGCGATATAACATGTATAGCGGTAATTCTATTTTAATGTCGCGCGCGCGCGCGTAACGAGCTGTCGAGGCGAAACTTCCGTTGTGTCAAAAAAGATAGCATAAAGAGACGTCATTTCCATTTGAATGCGGAAGGAAAGCACACCTGAGGGGGAGTTCAGCGTTTCGAAAAGGTCGTACACGTGTCCTCTGGTTTTTGCACGTTTCGAAAGCCCGCGGCGACGACGGCGTTCGAGAATCGAACAGACGGTGGTTGAGAGTCAGAAATAATTTCGTACAAATCATTTCGCGGCGAAATGTTATCCGACACGACAAGCAATTTCAAACGAGAACGCAAAAGTCACGCGTTCCGAATGCAAACGTAGCCTCGCCTCTGTGCGTCCTTGCAAGGAATAAATGAAGGTATAATCGATATAAAGAACCGGCTGTTCGCGCATGTGTGTGTGTATGCGTGTACGTCTCTCTCTCTCTTTCTCTCTTGCTCTGGTTATATTAAATATTTAAAGAGATAATCAGCGATGAGAAGAGAGTTCCTCACGAATGTTGATAAATTATGTAAAGAACGTAAAATATATTTAGGTCGTCTACCAGAAGCCTGAAGTACGTAATTAACAATTATATAAAGTCCTTACCTGCTGTTTGCCTCTTGTGATGTTGTTAACGCTTTTCGGTTGCGTTTCGTAGCCGCCATTGTGCTGTAATAAAAAAGTAAACAAAACAGTTAATCAACACGCTTGCGTGATGAATAATGTGCAAAAATAAATTACACACTACCAGTTTTGCATAATCACATCGAGACCAAAAAATAAACATCGTCATTCTCGTTTTATATGCAAAAACAATGTAATCAGATTTTATAAAATAATATCCGTGAAAAAATGTTGTTTTAATCTTTCTACTCTGTCATAAAACAGCAAACAGATAATAACTCTGTTTTATTAACTTTCTATTCTCAGGATATACCTAACTCTCATTATAGGCGTTGTCAAAGAAGGAAGCGACGTTATTGTTCATTGTTTCGAAATTAATAATACAGCGTATAAGTTATTTTCTATTGTCGCTTCGACAAAAAAATTATGCAACGACAGGTGCCGCAATAACAGTTGTATTCAATATGTTTCTAAAAAAAAAAAAAAATTCCGGTTACATCATCAGCTGAGATTCAAACCTGCCGAAGTCTATTGACCGTGTCTTGTCTATTGAGTAGGTCGTGCTGCGATGCACACGCGACGTCGCAATTATAGGAGAAAAATACACGAGTCTTTACTCTGGTGAAAAAATATCTTATCTTTTTCTGTGTTCCAAAAAAAAAAAAAAGAAATAAAATCAAGAGTTTATTATTCGGTGAAAAACAAAGAATTGTGCCTGTTGTTTCTGAATAAGCACCGAAATCTAAAATTTACAAATAAGATTAAAATAATAAAATTATACTATGTGTGTGTGTATGCAAATTACTGCGGATCGCACGCGCAAGAAGTCAAGCTTATGTTGCTGCGCGCACACACACACAAACACACACCTCGCTTTCTATATGGAGGGCAGTGTGCCAGACAGTAAACGCGATGCGGTGCAGAAGCGTCTCCGTTTCCTCCCGCAGTGGCGTTTCGGCGTCGTAGAGATTGTTGTTCGTAGTATCTTGGCGGGTGTCGCCGCAACGGCAGCAATTCGCCCGCAGCCAGACGCGCGAGAGCGAGCTGCTGTTCGAGCTCGTCATCATCGGTGCGCAAGACCGGTGCTTGGGTCTTTATGCAACTTGCGATTTCCATATATTCACCATTAGGCAAATTACGTCAGCGTTAAATCAAGTTAATTCGCTTCTATACAACGACGATAACGCAAATGACACGTCGTATCGACGTAGGAATCATCGTCTTTAGTTTCTCTCAAGTATAACTTTCACTTGTCTTCGTCAAGACAATCCTCTCGAAAGATTAAGATGTCTGTTCTCGAATGGAACGTTAATCGACGTTCAGTCGGGGAAAAAAAAAATCTCAAATCGTTTTCCACGAACGTATATTCCACAATATTTATAAAAACGTTCGTAAAAAGAAGTCTCAATAAGATCCGGCACGACCGGTTCGAGTGTTTATTATTCCAGAAGGCCGTCTCTCTCGTATAAATTTCTAATCTTAATTATCGTCGGCAACGCGGGATTCTGGATATCCGAAGCCACCACGTGTGCGCGCCATAGTCGCTTTGCCGCGCCGGGCACCGCCTCGTCGTCTTCCTTTCTTTTTTCTCGCGTTTGCGAAAAACTGCTCGCGCTTGATCAACCGCGCGTTTTCCCGACGCGGATCATCAATATCCTCGCACGTTCCCGAGTCAAGTAACGTATAAATGCATGTATATATATAGATATAGCGCGCAATGTATTTAACCTCCTTCTTGATCACGTAAATTAAAACACTTGACCTTTATTGCGCACTGGAATGAAAAGGAAGAAATTTTATCGTTATCGAACTTTTTTTTTACTACTTTTTGAGCATTTCGTACTTTGTACTACGTATGTATCTTGTGGCGTATATTTATATATCGGTGTATCTCTTCAGTTACCACAAATTATGCTTTCACATTCAGTGAGTTAATTAAGTTTTTTTGGAAAAAACTTTTTCGAGGTTTTTTTTGTTTTTTCTAATGTTATCACACGTGTACAATTTCGTAACAAGATATATAACATGTATATATATATTTTTTTTTATATATATTTTTATATTTAGAGATTTTTAAACATATGTATCTTTGTGTGTTATTTCTGCGGCGGTAATAACATAGAACACGAATTTTTGCACGTAAAAATTGCTTCAGCACTTTCTGTTTGCACTGCCATTTGTTTTCGTGACCACATTTGCATATTGCGTGTGTAGCACTTTTTTTTCTTTTTTTAACGACTTCTATCCCCCAGCATTTTTATCACGCGTTTCAATCTTCTGTCGGCTTGACATCTAAACAAATAGGAGATATCAAACACACTCGACACTACGTGTCGCAGATAACCTTCACGTACGCAACCACGCCGCATGATCAGCTCCCGCAGTTCCACCCTCCCGAGCGCCGATCAATTCACCTGTCGCGGCTCCGGCTTGCAGGTGTGCGCTCAAGGTCATCCGCGTTTCAAGGTACGCACCCTCTCTCGTGGTGGTCACGCACGATTCATCGAGCGTCTGTCTGCCTCTCTTTCTCACCGAGCTGTTTTTCAACTCGAAGCTGCAGAGTCCCGCAGCTTTCCTCACGTTTCCTCTTCAAGATACGGAATAACGATGACGTCGTTTAAAATGTTCGATATGAGAATACTAGCTTGTCACGCGACCTAGGTCAATCGAAACGCACGTCTGCGTCGCACGGGAGCCGCCCCGGCGCTGCGGGTATATAGAGGGTTGAAAGCCTGCATCACCTCCCGGCCTGTTTGCCGGGATGGTCCACGGCGGGATGGCGCGAGGGGTGAGAAAACTCGACGCGTAACCATGGCGACTGGTTGGCGTTGCGACGTAACACGCAGGCTCGATCCTGCGCCGCGCAGATCCTCTCCTTGAATTTCCGGACGGGCGCGAGGACATCTTCGAGTAGATGAAACGCCACTCCCTTGGAATATAATTAGGCCACGTTATAATCGCGTGAAATTTATCTTGATTAAATGATCCCTCGAAATATTCTCAAAAGCCGGAGAGAAACCGCTGCGATAATCGATTCGAGATGAACGAGAATGATGATGTGATGCGAGAGGGGTTGCGATATTTATCTTAGCAACTATACGTACACATATTTGCTGTTCACCGTAATGTAAATCGCAACGTAATGCAAACTCGTGTGTTCAACGAAACGATATGTGTACGCAGAGTCTCATATTATTTTAATATTTCCCTCCCGTTTTCTCTTTATAATCCAAACGAGATTTCTTTACTTTCGTTAAAATAATCTGAATGTGAAATTTTGCAACGTTCATAAAACAATGAAATATTTTTTACGATTTTAATTGAATTTTGTCTCTTAACGATCTCAATGAGTATTTCTAAAAAAAATTTTTTAGAGCTTTCGATGGAACATGGAAATCGAGCGTTGAATCTTTTCAGCGAGAAACTTCACTTCGTGCTTCCCCGTGATGTTATCGTTATGTTACTTTAGGTTGCTTCGTGCGTTTCTGCGCGGTCGCATCGCCAATAAGGAAAAGCACTAGTCGAGTGGGTCGAGTGCCACTCCCATGGAATACAATTAGGCCAGCTGGGTGATATACACGCAATTTCTCCGATGCCATTTACTTTGTGCATATATCTAAATTTAGCGCGTAACATAAACGCTTGAACTTGCTAATTTTCAGCCCGGTATATAAGATAAATTGTAAGAGACGAGAGATACGTGTAAATATACGAGTACGTGTATATACACACACGCGCGTGCCCTCGTGACGTTGGACGCAATTTTTAATGGGTTTCTAACAAGGTTTTCATTTTGGCTGATGAAATAACTTTGCGACGGCGTGTCGTGACACGCGCGAAATAACTTCGCGTACTTGACATACCGCGCCCTTCCGATGTAATTAGGTCGAGCTTTTACGTTAAGGTTGTAATAACGCGCGCGGACTCTCGATTTTGAAGAAAATCTCGCGCACTCTATCTCACAAAAAAAAAAAAAAAAAAATTCACCGCATATGTTAATTACGTTCCATTCGCATTTAAATGGACCACTACTACTCTTCCTAAATCTTTATTATACCGAAACGTGACCATAATCCTAAGTGATGCAGAAAGTTACTAATGGCATAATAAATTCAGAAGCGAGGAAGTAATTTTGTACCATATACTCGACCACTATTTGCATAGAGAAGCGATAAGTCAATACTCGTTTAGTACTAAAAATTTGCTTCTTGTTTTTTTTTTTTTTTTTGAAAAAAAGAGAACTTCTGAAGGTTTCGCTTTTTACGATTCGCGTCCGGTTTGACGCAAGACGCTAATTTTCGAGCGAAAAAATACCGACGACATTTTACAGTCACAGATAAATCACATAAAAGAGGGCCGCGCGATACACAAGCACCTCTCCGTAGGTGAAACACGTTTTACCAGGACTAGGTAAGAGGATAAACACAAGTAGGATGTCCTTGGTGAGAGATCGTAGAGAATATATCGCCTCTGTCTCCGAGAGATTCCAATTGGATTGCGAAAAACTGCGATTACTAAATCTGCCACGTGAAACTGCGAATAGTAGTATTTCGCCTGTAAAAATAACAGACGAGAGACCTCGTTCCGCGTGTTGAAATTCAACATGCGTGAATAATGAAATATATGGAGATGCGGATTTAAGTCGAGAGAGAGAGAGAGAAAGAGAGAAAGAGTATTCTTAAATCCGTTGAAAGCAAAATGGTGTACAATCGCGGTTTCCATCGATAACCGCTTCTGACTTAGTGCTGTTAGCGAATTAACGCGATTTAGCTTTACAAATTATTTAGCGCGTCCAGCGAACACATTGTTGCGCGGATCATTATTATAAATCGGCAATAAAGCCGGGCCATTAACCATTAATTGGCTTAACCGCTTAAACTATGTTTCCGTCGACCGAATCGCTAATTAATGCGTGCGATGCATTTGATCGGAAACAAGACGCGTTTTATCTACGTCGTCATAAGGAAAAATTGATATCGAACCACATGCGGTGAGCGTAATTAAACGGGGATTACGTGGAGGGAAACTTCTGACATTATTCTCATAATAATCCGACTGGATCTCAAATGAAAAAGAACTCGATTTGTCTCTCGATGGTTTTATTTTTTTGCCGCTTTTCCGCGAAAACGCCCGATTGGTTTTTTTTTTTTTCAACTTCATTTATATCTTTGCAGCTTTGCAACTTTGACAGTTACAGGATTACGTGGTTACATTTGTTATGGTTCGTGGATTTCGAGAAAAATATGTGAAAGTACGTATGTGTGTGTATCATATAAAATCGATAGCGCGAGTTTGTAGTGTTCTAATTTGTTGAAAAATTCACGTGTATTACGTTCTACAATTGCGTTAATAAAGCAAGCAAAGAGAAAATGCATACACATTTCAAAATATTAAAGTTTATTATACATGTATTTATATATGCAACGTGTTTATATGTTAATGTATTTCATTTTTTATCGCGCGATGCATATACCTACGCGATTTGAAGTAATTCGAGGATACATTATTCAGTTTATTATTGATATAAGAGATATTCCACAGCTTTTAACAGAATTCAGAATATGAGACGTGATAATTTGTTTATTATCACGCATCTATATGCAAAATGACCGAAATTGCATTTTTCCAACGTGTTCAACGAAACAGAAATACAATTTACACACTTCCGCGAATACGTTAAATCTGATAATTTATTGATCTCTCTCTCTCAATTTAATTAAGATTAATAATAAAGTGTTTTTGAGTTCTGCGTATCAGATATCTGAATTAAAATAACAAGTAATAAATGAATACTCAATAAACAACAGACCTTTGCGTCGATATTGCGCGGAATATTCTTTGCGACATAAATCGGCACCAAACTGGTGGAAGAAAATAATTGCGTCATTGATATAAATTGTCTGATTTACAACAAAGCCGGATTACCATAATGCACTGGTCCGAAAAGCAGAGAGAGAGAGAGAGAGAGAGAGAGAGAGAGAGAGAGAGAGAGAGAGAGAGAGAGATTAGCACACGATGTTCGTCGAAGGGATGAGTCGCGCGGAAGGACCGAGCGAGGAGATTATCAATTGCCTGATACCGCTTAATTGTCTTATGGCTCGCAGTCGAGCATCACGATCAAGAATCGCATCGTGGATCAAATGGAGCGCAGCTGCGGAGGATCTAGATTTCCAGATAGCTCTCGAACGGCTCGTGAAGCTGGAATGAGGAAAGAGCCGGGAATGACAATGGCGTTTGCAGTCACGCTGTATTACATTAGCGGACGTGCGGCGAGATGACGATTGAAAGCGTATATAGAATGTAAATTCCGATTGCGGCGGAACATCACGCCTCCGTTTCTATGTAAATGATCCGCGTATGTTGTACTTATCAGTAGCAAATAGCTAAATAGCTGAGACTTGCCGTGTCGTTGAGAGACGTAACTCAAAGATAAAAGATCCTATTAATATAAACCTCATCTGACTGTCACTGGCTTTAACGCGATCGAAATAACACATCGCAAACTTATATATACGTACCCAACAAATTTATCCTCCGATTTATTTTAAAACTTTCTTATACGCGCGTTCTTCACGCAGGCCGGAGATCTAATCCAAACAAAATCCAGAAAAGTTAAAGTTTAAAACGCAAAGTCGAAGCCTCTCATCGAAGTTTCATCAAAGAACAAACCGTTTTCTAAAAAGGTCACGACCCCGATATCGCGCTGAATTTTAATACAAACAAAACAACCCCATGATTCACACCGAGGATAGTACTTTTTTTTTCTCAACGGCGGACAGGTTGAAATAAGAGCGATCGGAAACTCAAGGTTACTCATATATATAAAGTCACTCTACGTGGAATGACTTGAGTTTTCCAATTTCTCTGATGGCAAACACGCTTCCGCGCTCTTGGATCAGCTCTTGGATATACCCTCCTATTTCGTGAGGTTTGGTTTTTCGATACATCAGTATCTCAAGGCGAAAGAGAGAGAGAGAGAGAGAGAGGTGGGATCTTTTCGATGTTGGTTTTAACTCCGAGAAAAAGCCTTACGGGCAAAATAAGACGTGACAGGACGCGGACACGTACGATACGTACGCGCTCGTGCATGTACATACATATACTTATATATTGCTCGTCTTAATGGCCGACGATTACGTAAAGCGAGGTTTTTTTTTTCACGTGTTTCTCTGGAAAACACACGCGTTCCCCGCCCGTTCTTCTTACACGTCGTAAGATTCGCGGAGTGATCTCATGCACCGGAAGTGACGCCCTTTACGATCATCGATATAAATACGCGCGCGACGTCGGTACACCGCCGGTAACACAAAGAGCGCCCGTGGCTATTTCGTTTTATTACACGATCTCCCTCTATCGTTGCTCGTCGTGACTTCCACGTGTAACTCTACGCGATGGGGATATTTTTTTTTTTTTTTCAATTACACACATCTTTGCCGCAAATACGACGTGAGGTAGTCGGGGAAACGATAGCGATCGTAAAGAGCGCGGTCGAAAGGAGTCTTGCTAAGCTTATCTCCGGCGTGGTGCTATCGTTTGACCTTCGACCCGATCATGCGAGCGTGCCGGTTTAATCCTTTCATGTTCTCGAGTGTAGATAGCGCGCGTCGTAATTTCGAGCTGTTCTGTCTCTATTTGTTTTCTAGGCGTGTTAAAATCGTTAGCGGCAGTAGCGAAGACTGCTCGATCGCTAATTGTCGAAGATAAATGTGCGCTCTCTCTGTGTGCAATGAGCCTGAAGTTACTTCAATTCGGAAATAGATACGCATACATATCTAACGAATGAATGAACACGCGCTTATATACTCGATTCAATTGTGTCGTAAGATACAATCGAAGATCTTGAACACGAGAGATAATTCGTGACATAATTCGTGAATTGTCGAAGATAATTCATTAAATTTTGTATCTAATACGGATTTAACGGAATTCACATTCAACGTTTAAATACATTACGAACGACCGAGTAAAAAAGTAATTATCTCCCTTTAGGTACTTTGCGAGACAGAATTTTCTCTTCCGTGAACTCGATTAATTGAAACCTAATGACGCGCCGGGCGGGGTTTACCGGTCGTTCTTCTTTTCTTCCGCGCGATTCCGGTCTTTATACCACATAGGCGAGAACTACTCACGTAGAGGCAGAAATGCGATCACCGGAAATTTCGTATCCTCAACCGCATGCTGCCGTTCTTCGTTCGTTCTAGATCGTAGTCTCGATTTGGGATTTGGATTCACGCCAGCTCTCTATCGAAAACTCCTACTTTCGCAGCGGTAAATCGCTCGCGTCGCGTGTGGCCGTAGAAGGAAAAAAAAATAAAAAAAAAGAACGAACACGAGAATAAACGCGCGGACAACTTACGTCGATTCGGTGAGCGAGTTATCGAGTAATTTCAAAGTTTTCGCGCAAAATTACAAGAATCGAATATTGCCATATCGACACGTAGATCCGTAGTTTATAATCGCACAATTCTGAATTAGTTTAATTTTGTTTTTTGTGCGTGAAAAAAGAATCAAAATTCGCATACAATTTTTTCTCTTCCAACTTCGAAAATTACATATTTAGTTTCGAAATGCATGATCGAGTTTAACCTGTGGATGTGTGATGAAAGTAAATCGTAACTATGTTCAGACCTCGCTGTGTGTATCAACTCCTGCCCAGAGAACTCTCTTTCTCTCTCTTTCTCTCTCTCTCTCTCTCTCTCTCTCTCTGCAGATGGACGCAACGATACCAGAATTGAATCACGATCCGTTTACAAGACGTGTATTTCACGTATCTCGTTCGCGTGTGGCCAGAACGTACGCGTTAACGACAACTTGCTTTCAGGGAATTCACCCAGAAAGCAGGTCGTTGGCACCAACCAGACCAAAGGTTTTCGCGCTCGATAACGAAGACTTATACGAACGACGTCGTCGTGACGTTGGACTTTTATGATCGCGTATACTATTTCCCAGCGATATGAAATTCTGTGTTCACTGTGTCTTCGAGATCATTGAATTTTACATTGTTTTCACGGAGTGACGTACATCGCCGGAATTTATTGTATCTCTATCTACCACTGCGGTAAAAATCGTTTTCCGATATATGTCAGCAGATTGAAAGAAATTCGTGTAAACTTGTGTTCCGAACCAGTTTGGATCTTCCAAGTGTCAATACGAACCAAGTTTTATTTCGAACTCTTATAAAAGACCTTGCTAATATTTGATCAGCTCATCGAAAGTCCATGAGAAACACGCGAGATCGTCGTATCCGTCGAGCAAACGTTTATTTGCAAGCGAGAAACTTGTCGAGCCGCTAATTGATGCTCCAACATGAGGGAGAAAGAAAGAGAGAGAGAGAGAAATCTCGTGCACAAGAACGTCGCTCGCGATTTGCCTCTATTTGTTCAGCGAGGCGTGTAAAGGACCTAATGTCGTAGCCAATTACTGCGCATAACAGACGAATCAAAGTGCATCGCCGGGAAACCAGTTCAGCACGCGTGTAGATCGGTTCGTTGTCTTAGTTGGTTGTCGGTGTTTCTCGCGCCACTATCGCAATTGCATCCTCGTTGTCGGTCGACCCAACAATCGTTGACAGCTTGTAATGCGCTTTTGCAAATGCGCACGCATTTCGAAAGAGAGCGTGCGTGATATTTTGTTTCACGCACGCGGTAAAAGGCGGTTACAATAATATGTCAACAAAATGAGATAAATGTCATCGCGAGAGTTAATTAGCACCGATGAGAAAACCGATGCGAAACGGAAATTTTCGCACGTAAAACCGTGCGTGTGTGTAAATATTTATGCGTTATGAAACGTTCAACATCAATTTGAGAGATTGCGCGTGTAAAGCAATTTAATTACGCTGAAATACTAAAGTACTAAAGTCACGTATTACGTTACAAAGTCGCACGCTTCCCATGGATCAAATATGTCAAAGAGCATCCGAAAGAATTTCGAGCAACGCACACTTTAACGACTTTGCATGTCCCGCCTCTCTTGTTTCTCGCGCGGTTTTAGGTTCTTGTGAACTTTCCCGACACTTCCCAAGCGTTCGCGTCTATGTTGTTTCACGTGTATGGGCGGAAACTTAAATCATTTGACGCACCTTGCGCGAGTCTGACCGTTTCCGTCTGTTCTCTGAACGACGACTCGTCGACGCGCGACTGAGAAACGTTTATCTCAGAGTGGCAAATTACGGAGAGACAAGATAAAATAAAAAAAAAAATAAAAAAAAACTTACGAAATGAAAAGACTTCGCAGACTGCGAACTCCTATCTCTTTCTTATTGGTTTTCTTACTTATTGCCGACTCTTGCTTCGTAAATTTATCTCATATTTCTTTCTTGCATCCACACGCAGATGCGGAACGTCCATTAGACGTCCACTGAACGTCCATAACTCCGCGTGACGTCTAATGAACGTCTAATGAAAGTTTGTGTAAAAATATTGTTTTTTGTGGGGATGCAATATCATTTCCTTTACTCGTTTTATTCACATTTAATCGCGTTTGACCACGTGACATTTTGTTTTTCCGTGATTTTTCCGCTTCGATAGAAGATAATTCTGGCAATGCGCCCGATAACCGATTTAATCTCAAGTTTTACATCCCCTGTTATATTTCCGCGTCACGACGCGAGAGACAACGAAGTATAAATTGGCCGGCGGCGCATTATTGCGGTGTAAAAAAAACGCGAAGATATGACTTTTCATAAATCAATGTCGCGTTATATCGCCGGACAGATGGATCGGAATATTTTAGTTTCGCAATTTGCCATAAGAGTTGAAAAGAAACTGCAAAGATTATTTAAATTTGCGAGAATTATCGGGAATTCGTTTATTCGTTTTCTTCCCGCGTTATCTTTCGCGATTGATGTGTGTGTAAGAAATAAACTATCGTTTTTCTGAACGAATTCGTCTTTGTAACGAATTTCCGACAAATCTGCAATTCGTTCTTCTTTGCTTGAAGCAAATTTTCTACGATATGAATTATGACATAACGCGCGGGAGACCGGCGTTCTACAAGAAATACATTTTTATCAGATAATGCATTCTTAATGTTGGTTGTTTCCGTGAAGCGGTGAAGCAGTTTCTGCGGTAGAAAAATAATGGGGAGAAAGAAGGCAAGTCACATTTACATTCGGACTGGATACCAAGACTCTTATCCGATATCCGGTGGTCGTTTCTACGAGTCTATGGAAATGCCGCCTTAAAATTCCACCAGGGTAAACGCGTTTGCCGCGTCGGCTATAAAGTTGAACGAGAATAGATGAGTGACGCAAGACGCCGTGAGGTCGCGATATGTATTCGATACTTATCCGTGACCAGCGAGTGTAAGCGAGATTTCAGAAGAAACTGGAAAGAATTGATCCAATTTGCTGAACATTACTGAGCGAACACCGCGATACGGTCACTTTCGACATCAACTGTTTTATAACTTGGGGATTTATAATGAGGAAAACAAATTAGTTTTACGGCTTTGTATCTTCTTTTTCTCTTGCATAAAAGTATGCGCGTGCGTGTGTCACAATTCAACTGACAGGTTTTTTGTTTATATTAGATAAACATTAGTGTTTGAAAATCTTTAAAATTTGAGTGTGCTAAAATAGAATTTCGTTTATCGGCGATCTTTTCTATTGTCTCTTTATTATCTACCGCATATTTTCAAGCATCGCTTACATTAAAAAAAAATCAATTTAAAGTTAAAAATTTCAATTCTAAAAACATTTCTCATTATTCGATATTTTTTTTTTTAGATATTTATAGATATTCTCGCTTTGTGTTCATAAAAATTTCTTAACGTTCGATGTCAGATATTTCAAATTGAATTATCGAACTTTCCATTCAATTTCCGCCAAGCGAGAATTGACATCGAATTCAATAAAGACCTGTCATAAAAATCCAATACGGCAAGAGCAAACGCACTTTACATAACGTCATATTGTTGCAATTTTCTTGTATGCAAGTTACAACTTGAATTTTTCGTCGATAATATAAAAATGTATTATCGACAACCACCATCATCGAGAATTGCCAAAGAAGAATTTTGCCCATACCTATATATAATATATATATCGTGAATTATATTCTAGACTTTTTACTCTCACGAACGAGAGACCAAGAGTTAATATTTCACGAAAAGGTCAAGAAAGTTATTATTGCCCGCCTTTGTGATGGTCACAAAATATTTTGATGTGATTTATGGGGTTCTTGTTATCCTTCGATCTTTTCTCCGGTCAACACGAGTGCGTCATGAATTTTCATCGAAGCGATTCTTATTTCAGGCGTGTGTTACACGACGTAAGAACTTACCGGAATAAAACATTACACCGGCGCGTTATTACCTCACTTTACATCATCGCCATTACTTCTTCTTCGAATATATTCTACACGACTGTGGATTATGTATATTCCACCTTTGCTCATCCATTTTTATTACGGTCTTAATACTTTCACCACTTTTTTTTATCTTATTAAACTAGTCATCGTGCTAACTACTAGTTAAAGCGCCGCCTAAAATGTTTAACGACGCAATTATTTATTTCCAGTTTTCGCCGCGCACATATACTATGCATTCGCGTTATCTCCATGAATTTTAAGTGTGTTCGAGCAATGTGTATAATTTACAAGATGTTTTGCGCAACGTAGCAATAAACAGCTAATATCCGACATAGAAGACACTAAATTATTGTGAAATCAACCATTTTCTCGCGATCGTTATTAAGAAATTCAATCTTGTCGAGAGATGTGTCATCATGAGATTATCGGTATCCGAGATAAATCATCCGATCGGCGATCTCTCTCTCTCTCTCTCTCTGTCTCTCGATCGTCGGCTTCGAAAACTCACCGCATAAGCGACGTGATAATTCCGATGTACATCGCCGTGACACTGGACCGTCGACAGCATGTTGTCGGCCGGCTGTCAGCTCTCCGAAATAAGACAACTGTATCAGTCGCTAACTATCTCTGCACTAAGCGCAACGACCCCGCGTCTTAACGCCGCATCTGACTGTCGATCCACCGCGCACTTTTTCATTCGCGATCCATCGATAGCGCTCCGACAGTTCTCCTTTACGCACACTGTACCGACGATCCCGCGATTGTCACGATCGGATGTCATTTCCCGACGTCATCGACAGTCTGATTTTGTTCTTTTAATTTGCATCGCATTTCGAAGTCGATCGACTTTGTATCCTAATCAAGAGACGCAATCGCTACCCGTAAAAGTGTTATTAATGAATTGTGATTTTAAATTTGAATTACTTTTATTTGAAAAAAAAAAAAAATTACAGAAAAACAAGTATTCGAGAGTCAAAACGAACCCCTGCGGGTCTAATTGGCGACAAAGCGGACGCGGCACGTACGACGGCAAAAGCCGACAGAGCACGAATGGGGAGCCGCGCGTTTCGGAGCACGCATGAGTAGCGCATGCAGCGATAGCACTTAGACATCACGCATGCGCGATGCCCCGGGTTCGCGAACGCGCCGTATCCCTTGTCGTTTGCTTTCCTCCGCGTGCGCTCCATCGGCATCTTCCTCCTCTGTCTGACAGTTCCCGGCTTTTTCAATTACTGCCGTCGATGCTCTGACGGGTCGCGTCTTCCAGCAATGCGCTGCACATACCGCGTACTTGCACCCCTCCCCTCTCCGAAATCGCACGGGGAAAGCGAAATTTTTAGGGTGCCTCTTCGGCGAGATTAAATCGATAGCTCGCCGGAAGGTACGAATTCAAGTGCTGTTTCGTGTTACTTCAAACAGCATTGAAATAACAAATTTTTCAAGATTTACGACTGTTGTCGTATTTTTTTCCAAATATTATTTACGTCTAGTTTTGTGTGTTTTTGTTTTAATTTTACGGTTTTGTAGAAACAATGATGTAGTATGAATTTGTACGAATAATAAATGTGTTGAATTTCGCATCGGTCAGATATCTGCCCTGTAGAATTTATGTTTCACGTTCATCACTGCGAGGGACACAATGCGAATTATGTTTGTGCGGGCAGGCAATCACGCATTGTACATCTGGAAAACATGTTGACGCGTGATCAGTAAACGTCGAAAAAAACGATTGACGCGAAGCCGATTCAGAGAAACAATCCGCCGTCGAGTTAATAAGTTGCCGAAAGACGTCGCTCTGAAAGCGCAAACTCGCATTATCGATTTCGGAGTTGGACTTCGGTGCGAATTACGTTAACACTTTATTGTACCAACAATTAATCAATTTTTTTTTCATTCTTACATTGATAAAAGTTGAAGATACGCGAAAAGCGAATATCACGTAACAAACATTTTACAATTAAAAATTAAAATAAAATATATTACGCGTATTCTCTCTCTCTCTCTCGTTTCTTTTCTTAGCAAATTAACAAAAACTTACATGTAGAAAAAGAGATATGAGATGATGTAAGAAGATAAGTAATTTGTTATCGCGGTCTATTACGACGCAATCTCGTTAAGATTCGTAACGCCAACTCCCCCATTCCTTCACAAGCTATTTATTTCGCGTGTGTGTGTGTGGTGGTGGTTAATTAAATTAAATTTCATTATATTCACAACATACAATGGCGCATCGGAAGCCCGATCTTATTCCGGCCAGGCCGCGCGACGCGTAACGGATTTATTTTATGAGCATGTACAGGCGGTGGCTCTAAATTATTATTCCACGTCTGTGTATCTCAGCCAACTTACATACGATACAGTGTAGTTTCGACCCGAAACGCTCTGTCACTTTTGCCGCCGAACCGGTTCGCGGCGACGGATCATTTGTCTCGATCCTGTCGTGTCATCGTCGTCCTTGATACGCGATCGCATTCTGATCGGACGCAATTGATCAATGGTCTTCTTCTTTAATTTACGAAAATGCATTAGGCTCACTTTCATCGCTATACTACCATCGTCAATTATTATTTGATTCACGATAACGCGAGATTAATGATCACGAACGGAGAAGTTTAATTACTCCAGTCGATTATTGGAAAATACTTTGATAAAGAGCGCCCGACGTAAAACACGCGAGTTATGATCACATAAAGACATTCTGAAAATTCTTTTGAAAACAAATATCAAACATTTGATCACTCGTTTATATTTTCATTTGTTTGTCGGAAACGAGCGAGAATAAACAGTATTATTATCTGACCGAAAACTTTTTTTACTTTTGTTTATTTTTTCGCATCCTGCTGTTGATCAAGCGCACAAAAAATTTATGCGAGTTAAATAGAGGTTTTACGTTATAT
This sequence comes from Pseudomyrmex gracilis, assembly GCF_002006095.1. NCBI lineage: Eukaryota > Metazoa > Arthropoda > Insecta > Hymenoptera > Formicidae > Pseudomyrmex > Pseudomyrmex gracilis. Next base: position 1,554,863 of record NW_018020585.1, on the reverse strand, counting down.
CGTCCTAAACTTAGCAATGATTTTCTGCACAGGTACAGGAAATGGGAACCCTCGACGTCAGAACAATAACAACGATCGATGGTTCCGAGCCATTTCACGCTATATTAATAGAATTCAATCTCAGCAATGGTCGTTGGTAATATCACATATCAATAGATTTTTATTTTCGAAAGCGCTCGGCTATCTGCCAAAAACATAATTCAAGCGTCACCCGGAGTGAAAGCTTCTCTTTGTTTATTATTTTTCGTTTTTTTTTTAAATAAATGTTTAATAGTTTGCGCGATTACATGCGCAGTACAATTAAAAAATGTTTACTTGACAACAATGTAATTGAGAATCTCGTAAAACGCAATTGTTTCCAAAGTGCAATTAAAAAAATACTCGCTCGACAATAATGTTTTTTGAGAATCGCGTTGAACGCGACAATACAATATATTCCGCATGTTTTTTTTTTATCTGTGCAAATAGTTTGCATACCGTTCGGTAATGAGATGCCGATACATCTTACACGAATAAGGTCTTCAAGATCCTCGCGGCAGCAATGAAGATCAACGATCTTCGAACAAGGAACTGAAAAGAGCGATCCGACGAGAGTCTTTTCATTACGACGGAGATTCGCGATCGATAGATCGTCCCGGTGGGCGGTCCGCGGCATCATTTTTTACGTAGCCGCCGGGCGACTCTGGCACGATAAATTCTTGTTTCTCCCTTTCCCCTCGATTTCATATACACAACTCGGTAATCGATGCGTGGGCGACGACTTTTTAACGAACCCGTTTCATTATCCTCAGACAAAACGACGATCGTGGGTGTGAAATAAAATACGCAAAAGAAAAAGATTTACTTAACTTTTGTTCTCCAAACAAAATATTTATCGCGTTAAATTTTTTTACGGTGTGTTACGTGAAAAAGCTACTTTTTTCGACGTTGAAATTCTTACGAACATTTTCCTCGCACGATTTTCAGTAGCGTTAGTGCGCGCAAAACATCACACGAGCGCGCTACAACGTTCAGCGAGGGCCATTAATCTCGCAATCACCAACTGTTTAGTCGCTAATTAGCCAACTATTTTATTCGCAGCTCCCGCTGGCTTCTATCGCTCGGTGACGACCCCGGTGCCAGTTTAAATACGACGGCCCGCCGCGTCGCGTCGGGTGAGAAATCGCATCGAATTTCGGGATGCAAATGCAGACGCGAAAGCAATTTCGTCGTGCGCGCGTGTTGGTGCGCGCGTTCACGCATTGCTCTCGCGAAACCAATTAAAGCCGTTCACTCGCGGCCGAAGGTTGCCGCTTCGACGTGCGCCGGCTGGAAGAGGCAACCGGAAAGCGCAAAAGCGTTAATGTGGGGGCGGACACGCGGCGGTGGCGGCTGTGTGGTACCGGTGAGCAAAGCGGGCGGAACATTTTTCATGCTTCCGACATAAAATCCTGGCGAGAAGCAGGAGCATTAATCCTTCAGCGGCATCGAAGGCTCCTCGGCGGACCGGCTGCAGCAAGACAGTTCATAAATTTCGATGCACTTAGAGCGGCGCGCCAGCCAACCCTTCGATGCATCGAATCGCTCCATCGAAGTACCGTGCAATCGGTAAAAGACGAGGTGAGAATAGATGGCGAAGACTCGAGAAATGAAGACGGTCGATAGCCGCGTGTACTCTTGCAAACTTTCATGATTGTAGACGAAAAAACACTCGAAATGATTGATTTGTAAAATGTTCTTCCAAAATTGAATTATTTATAAACACTAAAATATACATATGCGAAAGATATATTGTTTTGTTAGATCGTACATAAAATAAAAGAGCAATAATAATAATAATAAGATTCCTCCTATATAAAAAAATCCATGTGTACCGCGAAGTGCGCGTTTCGGAGTCGAATCAATTGCATCTATTGTTGCCTCTTTTCCGCGTTGCCAGATTAGTTGGTTGATCGAGTCGAGTCGAGTCGAATCGAATCGGTAAGATCGAGAGAGTAAATAATAACAGAAAAGCGATTTTGACAGTTCGTCGAGAAATACATGGAGAAAATTAAAAACGTGACTAAAGTAACGTGACTTATATTATATATAAATCGTATACGTAATTTATATTATATAAAACATTACATAATATGTATTATACATATAATTTATTATATATTTATAATATTATACTTTATAGTGTATTATATGTATTATATACATACTACAGTAAGGTCACTGATCTCGCCTTGGGGGGTCACTGACCTCGGCCGCGCGGTCTTGACGGGGTCACTGACCTCGGGCGCGCGGCCTTGACGGGGTCACTGACCTCGGCCGCGCGGCCTTGACGGGGCACTGACCTCGGCCGCGCGGCCTTGGCGGGGTCATTGACCTCGGCCGCACGGCCTTGGTGGGGGGGGGGGTCACTGACCTCGGCCGCGCGGCCTTGGCGGGGTCACTGACCTCGGGCGCGCTGCCGCGGCGGGGTCACTGACTTCGGTCGCGTGACTACGGCGGAGTCACTGATCTCGGTTATGTGACTACTATTATGTATAATATTCTATATCTATATACTAAAAAACCGTACGAAGAGAAAAACAAGAAAAACAAAGAGAAAAAAATTGCAAAGAAATAAAAAAGATCGGTGCAATCGAGGTTGCGTGTATCTAACGTAACAATATAGAGCTATGACAAATCGTCCGAGCGAGAGGATGAGTTTTGGTACGGGTGTACGAGAAAAATGCAAACTTTGATAAACGGTGCAGAACTCAGAGGAAAACCTCTCTTTTCACTTCTCTCTCTCTTTCTCTTGGTCACATAAACTGACACGGTTGCCGGCAACTATGAAAGTCGAGTGTGCGCTTCTAGAATAAATCGCGTTTATGCATTATGCGGCCTGCGACGTGTCGTCGTCCAGAGTATTCTACACTCGACATTCCCTTCTATTTTTATCTTCCGGAGATAGTTTGGAAAAAACTCAATTCGCGCTTTCGAATTAACATTTTTGTGCGAAAAATTCGTAGTTTCTCATATTGACCAATGTCGAGCGGATTTTATTTCGCCTGACTAATAAATCTGTTTAACACGCTCGCTACCGCGAACGCATCTGGCGTGTCAGCGGGGTTCATTTCCAATTTGTCAGGACGGATGAGGTGCATCGGGATTCCTACCGCGTGTTTTCAGCCCATGTTACCAAACACGGAATTCAAAACTTGACTCATATGTTTAACGGAGAGACTGCAAGAAAAACTTTCCCGTCAGAACAAGATACCTATGTTACGACATGCTATTAACTTTGAAAACATACTTTATTAATATAAAAAAAAAAAAGAGAAAATTAGCTCTGTGTTTATGACACGCTTCAATCTACGCAGACACGTGTCTAATTTTAACAGAAGTCGTACTACCGATAAACGGCACGTGCCAAACAGCGCGTCTGGTGCCTGCGCGCATAAAGTGCATTTCTCTCTTGTGTTAGAGAGAAGATCAAATCCAGGAACACGATGTAACCCCTTCCCGGATACCGTAAATAAATCGGTGGAGTTTACGCGTGCGTAGCAGATGGTAGAGACTCTTGTCGTCGACTGGTACTGCACTCTCTCAAATGGAAAACACGAGAGTTGGAAAATATCAGTCGCGTTAGTAATTTCGAGTTTGCCAAACCTCACTTTCTCTATCTCTCTCTCTTTCACGCATTTTGCTATTTTCCACAAACTCGAACTGATTAGCTCCGCCAGAACTGTGCATTGCAGAAATGTAGTGTAATATTCACAAAACAAATATATGATAATCAAATTATTAAGTTTTACAAACATATATTTTTATTTAGGAGATAAATAATATGTAATGAACTTTTGATTTTGCGTAAAAAATATTAAAGTTAGAAATATTAAAGTAATAAAATTGTATTGTAGTTGCTGCAAAATTATACATATGTGTGCAATATAATTCCACGGATTATATATCTCGTATAACTTCACAACACCGATAAAATATGCATCTGTTACGATTCAATATTTATTCAGAGTCGTTATCGCAAAGCCGGCGCAACGCACGCGAGTCGAGCAAATTATGTGTTGTTTAACAATTCACAGTAACGAATGTTTATACGAATTTAGCTTGAACATTTTGTACACTGGAAATGTACAATCAGATAAAACTCGTACATGACGCAAGCCGCAATACACGGTAGCACAATGTTCGATCACAATTAAACAGGAAATTTATATCACACATTGTCACTTCCTGCTGTGAAATTAAATTAAATCGTTACGAAAGTTTTGAAAAGTTTTGCGGATAATGAAAACAAAAACATCCCTGATGATCAAATATTATACTTAAATGAATGAGAAAACTCACGCCGGATTTGATTAAAAATTGTATTCTCTGCATGTTAATTCTATTCAATTACAGAAACAAAAATATAACTAAAACTTTTTTGCAAGAGTTCAGCAATTGAATAAAATTTTTTATTACAAAAAAATCAAAGAACGTCGGTTCTAATTTTCTGTGTTATCTCACATTGAAAAAGAAACGGTGGAAATACGTTCGCAATAATTTTTCGATTATTTGTAAAAAATAAAATGAAAGTACTGCTCCAGTCGGTGGAATTCTCTCGTACAACACCGCAAAGATTTTTTGCGTTTTGTCTATATGCAAATTCATGACACCTAGCATGAATATGTAGAGCCGCGGTACACGCTGCGCAGAAATTATTTTTGCATATGAAATGCAAAAATTAACAAATTGGCAAAAAACTCGAGAAAAAACGCGCACGGTAACAAGCAAATGCGTATCCAGCTGCGTCATTACCGCGTTGTATCCTGTCAATGGTCTAACAACCTACGATCCTATTTCCCGACCTTTCGTCCAAACGATCGGACGTGAAACACGCGTACAACATTTCTTGCGCCAATGATGACTGGCAGCTGCAGGATTCTCAAGGATTCGCTGCACTTTCTTCTTTTTTTTTTTTATGCGCTCGACCCTCTTAACCTTAAACCCTTTTTGGCGAGTACGTGCCGTAAGGAGCGAGAACGAAGGGCGGGAGTGACCTTAATGGAACTTTAGTTAAAGCGGATGGAAAATTAGCGTCGAGCTACGCAAGAGACGAGATTAATCGTCAGGGCATTTAATATTCGCATCGTTGAAGTGCACGAACTATATATCGATCGCGTTAAAATAATCCGTCGCTGTTTTAATCCTTGACACGTTGTTTATATTCAATTATAATATGTAATAAAGAGAGAGATAGAGAATATAAAGCACAAATTCAATATGCGCGTTTACATGCGTAAACACTTGAATCTATAATGGACGGTATTGAAAATAATCCGACATGTGAAACGGTTAAAATTCAATCTCGCGTATGTACGTGTGTTTCAAATTACAAATTTTCGCGCTCGTGAGAGAATTTTTATTATATCGTTATAACATTTGCGACGCCGAATAACTTCCGACAGCGTTGGAAGACATAAATCACAAAATACGACGATATTTTAAATATCCGGTGGTAAAAATCGACGCGACCGACCGTCGCGAGCGAGCCGGTCGGTCGCGTTAAAACGTCGCCCCATTATTCCGGCAAGCCGGTGACTTTTACGAGCGCAGCACGAGCGCTCGTTGCAGTTATCGCGGAGTTACATCGCCGCTACACGGAAATGTGTCGCGACTTATTCGGCGCTAGTGTAATTGCGATGAGATCCGTCGATTGAGACGTTAATTATCGAAAGGCGTATTATATACTCGTCATTTCTCGATCCGCATTCACCGCGGGACTCCGTGGCTAATTAACTCGCCGTCGAGTATTTTCCGCGCTAGTAAAAAGCATTGCGGATTAATCACGTTACGGTGTACACGGCGCCATCGACGACGTCGTCGTCGTCGTCGTAGTCGTCGTCGTCGTCGTAGTCGTCGTCGTCGTCGTCGTCGTCGTTGTGGAAGCCCTACGACCGACCATACGAACCTCACCTAAGGCGGTTTGTTTACGAGCGGGTTAGTGACTTATCTTGTGCATATCGCGGGTAATCTGGTCTAGGGGTCTGGTGGTCGTTCTAGTCTTTCAGCGAAGGGAGCGACTTTCGCTCGTGTCCGCACTATCAGTCACTCGCGGTGTAATCGGTACGCGCGGCCGCGATTATGACGTCTGGTAAATTACGCGCATGGTATACGGTACTACTATTTATAGTAGAGATAATGCGCGCTCGCCCGTTTTCTCTACGCGGGTGTAGCACGTTAGTTAGTACCGCGACGAGTCGTCGCCGGGCTTAGGATAACTGCGCGAGGATGCAGTTACATTTGCGAAAGAACGAACCAGCCATAATTCACGACTTTAACGACTCGACTTGCGCTGCAAATAAAATAAAGAAGTTTTAATAAATGTAGAGAACTCTGTGAGCGCGTAACGAAGTGCGGTGCTAACGAAGGTTTGTACAATAAACCGGACTACACTTCGATTTAATGAGCAACGTTGCCGATTCGTCAGCGCGTAAAAAACCACGTATCCGCATGACGTAATAACATGGCGACATCAATTAGCAATAATCGACAGCGGCTGCGGTCGTAGCTCAGTTTCGTGAAAAAATGTCGCCGTATCACGTACAGCCGTCGTCATCGTCTAATACCAACTATATTCATCGGCATCGACTTGTCTTTGCATTTTTTTCTGAATCTGAAATTGGTTATATGTCGCTTTCCATTTTGGCCCAGATTTTAACAAAAATTACTATTATTAAAGTAATTACATATTATGAGATATACGGCACCGTAAGCCCGTTCGTTATCGGTAGAAGATTGCCGAAGTGTTGCCCTGCTCAGTCATCCGTTAAAATAAGCATCGGAACAACAGTTCTTTTTTTTTTTTGTCTGCGGCTCCTATTACGTAAACGAGGAATTTCCCGAAGAGGATGTCAATATCGATGTCGGTCTTTAATCGATGTGCTCGAAGTGTGTTAACGATGTCAAATGTCAATCGCAAGCATCGTTGAGCCGCGCTCTCGATAATTTAATTTATATTAAATTCAATTGCGCGTTGCACATCTTTTTTTTTAACAGACAAATAACTCGCGCACACACACACACACACAATTGAATTAAAAATTGTTATTGATTAATTAAATAGAATTGTATTGAATTTTAGAACATATAAATTGTATCATTCAAATTATTTAAACGAAAGTCGTCAATATAGTATGAAAACCAATTTTTGTTTTAATTAAATATTTTTTTTAATTTTTTGTATGTAATTTTTTTTCTCTTATATTTATTTCCGGATCTTCTTGTTGTTCCACTTCCGAGAAAACCTAGCAAATATTTTCCATTTATCCTGATTTTATTTTGACCGCGATGACTTTGCCAGAGATGTATCATAATGCATCATATCCGCTTCGAGTATGCTGACCGCGATAATGCGTAATCCACGGTTATAATTACCTAATTAGGTCGGCGGTATAAAACACGAGAGATTTCATCGCGTTTCTGACTAATACACGACCGAATAGTTGATGTCACTGTATCGATTTAGTCGGTTATATCATACGTGACCTTTCAGTGCTCGCGAAATCATAAAAACAAGATTAGCGTGTGATATTGCGACACAAAATGTGGAACGATACAAACAAGTCGCGACTTTTATCTATACCGAAATGTAATCAAAGCAAGACATGATCTCTGGAATTTCAACTTGACTTTGAACGGAAATGGCACTTTTTCATTATTTTTTTTCGCAGTTTGTTGCGTCTTTGAATAAAACGACGTGAATAAACAAGCTTATCACATCACCGCGATATTATAAAATCGTTGTAAAGCAGCAGCTGTGATGTGATAATTTTTGTAATTGCGGTATTTCGACAAATTTTTTCATCTTAAACGAGAAATTGTTCAACATAATCATAATTGCGCGCTTTTCTCACTTTGATCTCTTCAGTTTAATTTCCTTAACGAACATCCACGGCAAACACGAAGCCTCAGAAATCTCAGAAAGACAGAAATCACATTGCCGCGAAAACAAATTCTAATCCCGTTTCGCCGTAACAAACACCGACACTAATTTTGCAATTACGTATTCGCTGTCTCGGCCCGTTTCCTCAACAGCCGCGCGACCAGGAAGAGATCTTCATCTGCCAGTCGCGCGGCAGGGAGGCGACCTTAATTCCCGAACATCACGTCAAACATTCTCTCGTCGAGGCGACGGGCGAGAGTTAATTCCATAAAAGACAAATTTGCGTCGCCAGAAGGAATTCAATTTGTGTGCGAGGTTTGCACAACGAGTACGCGGTGGCCGCATATATATACACTATGTATATATATACACACACACACACACACACATATGTATATATATGTATATATATATATATATATATATATATACATATAAAGCCCGATAGTTTCTCATTAAACCACGCTGACCCAGAATCAGACCCTACGGAACAGCACACGGCGCTGAGTACAATGGCACCGATGCCGCGAGGGGTAAATCCACCCCTTCGTCTGTTCGACCGGTTCAATTGGATATACGGCTTGCATACCGATAGTCTCGCGAGAACAATGCTGATTTGCAGGCCAGTATGCGCCTCGACACGTGTCTCGTGCAGTGACGCAACTGTAGTGACGTAGACCAACGTGTGCTAGAAGAGCAAAAGCTCAATACGCCAAGCCGTACGGCAACCGCTAGTTTTTTCGAAAAATACAGCAGCTTTGCAGTCTTTTCGATTATGCTAGTTCACAATGAAACGCACACAGTACGAAATTTACATCTATATGAGATATTAATTTTGAGAGTACGAAAAAGCTATGTGTAGAACAAATTTGTAAGATTACAAAATATAAAATATAAATTTCCTGAGAGAAAAAGAAAATTGCAAATGTTGTTAGAATAAATAGAAATTTTGCGAGAACGTTGTTGGAAATTTAGCAAGCGAACATAAAATATATGAAAACAGATTTCCGAGAAATAACGAAAAATATTTTACAGTTGTGCCCCGCACGTCGTTGTCCGAAATCGCGCGGTTCGGATATTGAATACTTGAACGACGCACGTGTTCGTGCGTATATGCGCGCGTCGTGCATGTATGTATTATATATGTCGCGAGTGCACAGCAGTGCTTCGGCACCCCTGACCTACATGGACGACAAAACCTCGAATGGCGGTTGATGTATCCCGGAGAGATTCACAGGGACCGGCTCAGTGCACTTATGTGACATCCGCGCTCGCACTGCGGGAAAGATATATCGGAGCTTTCGTGGCGTTTCGCGAGATAAAACTTTATTGGCCTTTCGAGGAAAATGTCGTCGTTCTAAATCTCGCCGTGCAACTTGCAGCTCAACATTTCGCGCGTTGGAAGAAATTGTTTCTCGTTACCTTTGCGTGGGACATTGTGAGACACCGCAGGATCCAAGCCGCAGTGTGCAAAGTATCTTGTGATCTCACAATGAGCGTGCGCGGAATTGGAAAAGATATTTACGAAAAACAAAGGGGAGAGATTCCGGTCCAATTTAAAACTTTTACAACTTCTAGAAACTTTTGCGTTTCTCTCTGTGCGCACACGCAGACAATGCAAATATTGCCATAAGCGTATGATGTACACACGATTGAAGTGTTATAATCGCAATAAATTATTTTTTTGTTTTTTAGAAATTAAGAGAGATATTGTGTGGATTAAATATTGAAATAAAATTATATACTAGTGTGTTTGTGTTATATAATTTGACTAATATAACAGACACTCACCGTGACTTGTTGATTAGTCGGACTAGGGCTGGGGCTGGGGGTGGAATTTGGAGTGGAGAGCTCTCCCGACGCAGGGGAGGGCGAACTCGCGGTGACGCTGCCGACGGTCGGAAATGCCCTTGACGGATCGGCTTGCCATTGTTTATGAATTTGTTGCGAGGTGTCTCGGAACCGCGCGCCCTGAAATAAAAAAAAAAAAATCAATTTCCTCATTAAAGATATCGGAGCAGACGGAGATATGTAATTAATAAGAAACACGTGCAAGTCATCTCATATTTAGATTGAGACGTCAAACGTCGTCATTCCGATTCATTTCGTGTAAATGTTTCAAGACGTTCTTTTACGTAAGAAATACCTAACTATTTTCAAGAAAAAATAACCGCGCGATCTTTCGTGATGTTTTTTTTTTTTTTTTTTATATTAAGGTGTGTGTTTCTCTTAAATCAAAGTGGAAACACGATTCATTTTATCTGCTCGCTCGCGAATTGTACACGCCGTGTTGCAACACAACAACGTGTTATTATACACGATAATTAATACGCGTATCGTTGCGCGCTGCCTGGTGGAACACTTGCATCCTTGAAGAACTAGATCGTACGGATCGTGCCCGCACACACGTCATGTCATCCGATGACACAGTTCGATTAGTCTCGGATATTTGCCTCCAGACAATTGTATCGAGATCGATCGCTCCGCTCCGCCGATCCGACTATTCTAATTAGAATAGCGACCGAGCCAACCTAAGTTGGCTTTGTTACAAATAAGGCCGCGTAGTTCGCGAAATTTTAACGTTAACCTGAAACACCGTTAGCTTAACTACCACCTGTTCTCGCATCATCTTCACCGAGAGAGAGTAATGATATCAGTCGAAGCTGAATGTATCAGGTTACCATAGCAGGAGCCGCAGATGGAGGCTTGAAATTAACAATTCTTGAACAACTGTCATGATGACAAGCTAACGGCTGGAGGTGCCTGCTAGAAGTTCGTAGACCCCACGACGGTCGAAAGATCGCGTGCGCGTGCGCAATTCGCCCAAGAACGGAGCGTTGCTCATGAATGCGATAATTACGCTTATGCAACGCCTTGCTGTAATAGCAATTAGCGTTGGGGGAAAGGGGAGGGAGGGTGTAATAGAGGTCGTATAAACGGAATCTATCCGGCGAGCGGTTCCGAAGGTGGTTCCGCGCGCGGTTGTCGATCGCGGCAGCGTTTTTTTAACGATACACGTACGATATCTCCTTATTCGCGAGCGCATATGCCAAATATTACACGACAAGAAATCAATCTGGAATTTTTCACCCGTGTCAAATCGCGACGTACTCGATTGCCGCGGCCTCGGAATTAATTTCGCGAGGAATGAGGCTAATTTACATCCGCCACGGTGTTCCCTTCGCAATCGCGCGCGACCACATTGTATATAATAATATCTCACGTCGCGGGACCGTACAGCAATCTCCCGCAAGATTGCACGCCGCGATTAAAGGATGCATTTTTCGGGAGCCTCTCTCGCCGCGGTATTAAATCTGCGGCCGCGCGCAACGTGTCGGTCAAAGTGACACTCACGGAATGGATTGGTAAAACACAGCCGGTGTTTGTACAGTCACGTACATACGGTGATATGGAAATTTCTTTTCCGCGTTTTTACGCAAAAATGTCCGAGTAATCATTTTTAATTACCGATTGTCACATTGCGATACTTTTTTGATAAATGTAAATTATAATTAGGAGAATTAACATATAAAATGGAAACTCAAGCATTTATTGTAAACACATATTATTTTATTTAATACATTTTTTTAATATATAAAGAATTTAGAATAATTTAGATAATAAATATTAGTTTTACGTGCACGTATGGAGTTTGTGTTTGTACAAGATACGATGAAGATCAACTATGCGGAGAAGTCTTACACGTCACCCGGTATAAGTATCAAACAGAATCTCTCGTTGTACGTGAGGTGTGAGAGATCGAATGGAGACGCGCTCGTGTGCGTGCCACGCCGATCGTACGGGCTCACATAAACGTCCACGATCGAGACTAACGGACCGCAGTGATTTAGCCTCCGTCTTTCATGACGCTGCGCCAAGAGTGATCCAGCACGATCGAGATCGTCAGATACGTCCGTGGCATTTACGTGGCAATCCGGCCGATCTGTGCGGAGATCGACTACCGGATACGATACGGCGGAACAACGCATGCGGGGGAGCGATCGTAAACAAAGGTGTGGTTTAAATGGCGTTTCATTTAATATCACGATTTACAGCGGACAAAAGCGTAATGTTGCGAAACGAAAACGTCTTCCGAGACGTCGGTGCTCGCGTAATGAAGCGTATACGTATGTTTTCAATGACGCGGCCAAAATTTGGCAATTTATATTGCGGACCTTTCAGCGGCTCACGCTAGTAGAGTTTTTTGTTTGTATCTTCTTACATGGACGAAATCTTCATCATTAATTTAAAGTCTATTAATCAAAGGTATGTACTCTAAGTAGACAGTTTTGACGTACTTTCTTTGAAATGACAAAAAAACATGACGGTAATAGTCAAAAAAATGTTTCAATTGTCGTTATTCAGAAAAGTAATTACTGTCCAAACGTATCGCACGCATAAATGATCAAAGAGCACGGCAGTTTTGGAAATAACGTAACATATACGAAGCACATATTTTATTTGCAATAATAATCGTGACAACAATCACGGTGGAGCGTTACTCGTCGCTAAAAACAAAAATCTCCGGTTATCAGCGGGTTGTCCTTTTTATTCCATCCTGTTAAACAGCACGGTCTGTCGCGATTGCCCGATAAGAGATCGATTGTTATCTATCATGTAATCCTTGCGCGAACACGCGCGCGATCGACTCGAGAGCACGCGGCGGAAATTGATTGCATCGCGGTAATGCAACGGCGTGCGCGATGTCCCGCTTTTTGTTTCCTCTTATCGGAAGGTTGCGGCGCAACGCGCGCGCCCCGATGCCGTCGGCGACGTCATCCTCTCTCGTTTGCGCGCGACATCGTGCCGCCAAATTAAACGTTTCGCAAATTTTTTACCTTCAGAATCGCGCATTGCGCTCGAGCGTGGAAACAAACGCGCACGCGCAAGCTTTGCGACAACGTTCGACACATGTACGTATGTATGTATACATACATACATACATACATCGAGCACTGCGGCGTGCAACGTTATCCGACAACCGCGACGACACGTTTCTAGTTGAGGTTTTGCGGGTACATCGGGAAGTTCTTGGAATTTCGCTTGTAATTCGAAGCGCGCTGTCAAGTAGACTCATGTGGGAAATCGTGAGTCGCAACGTTTTATATTATCTCATGCGCGCGCGCGCGCGCGCGTTTTGCACAAATTACATGGCCACGGAATGCCGTTATTTATACTTTCCACGATTTGTACGGAATACGTTATTTTAATTTTAATTAAAATGGAATTTTAATTACAAAACACGACGACGAGAGAAAAAAAAAAGTATACACAATTGTGCGTTTCGCGCGCGCGAATATAAAAGATAAAACATTTATTACATTCGGAACAGGCTGGCGCTGTTCTTCGCTCGCGAGAGTGAGTATACGCGTATTCTCCCGCGTGATTAAAACTTAACGCGCTTGACGTGCGGACGAAGTGTTGGCGTGCCAATCGACCTCGTGTCTTCGAGCGACGATCGCGCCGAGCGCGCAAGAACTAATCGCGCGATCGCAAAAACCGTGCGCGCAGCGTCGAGAAGGAAGTGGCCGATCGCGCGCGCGCCGAATTGAAGTCCGTGGCGAGTTCGATGCCGCAGCATCTCCTATCGAGCGATCTTACCGCGTACCTCGTCGAAGAGGTCGTCCAGTTCTTTCCGAGATATCTTGGCCTTCATCCCGCGGGCATTCCTCGCGTCGAACTTCCCCGACGTCTCTTTATCTCTTGCGTTGCTCAGACGAGAACGAACAAGAAGAAGAAGAAGAGGAGAACGAGAGTCGAAGCGCAGGAAGGCGAGAAGGTGGACAAGAGGAGTCCCCGTTTCTCCCCGCTTCTTCAAATGTCACGAGCCGTTCTCTCTCGTTTCTGCGGATGCTCTCGAAACACACCGGCTGTTGTTAGACACATAAATAGCCAGCGACGCGCGGCAAAGTGCGAGAGAAGGTCGCGCGATAATGGCCGCGCGACGGCGCGATTCTGTACACTCTTCGTCGTCGTCTGGGCCGCCGTCGTCGCAGCCGGTCACGTCGGTCCATCATTCATCGTCGCTGCTCAACTTCCACTCGAATGGAGCGCACGTCCGGAGCAGCTCTCGTACGGAATCACACTGTTACACGATACGTCACTTCCGATTCTTCACTCGGGATCTCATCTCTCGTCGAGAGGATATTCCGTTCGCGATAAAACAAAATGTGTTTTTTTGTGCTATCACAGGTCGATGACAAATATGATTGATGACTCAACACGTCCTGATGTGTGGAATATATGATTTTTCAAATTATTTATTAAACTTATCGCAAATCACATACAAAGCGAGAGAGAGAGAGAGAGTGTGTGTTTCCACGAATCAATATTAATGAATTTACGTACATGATACGTCTCGGTAATTACTACGGTCGAACGTATTCAAACTGGCCAACAGTCTCCGCGCGGCAATAATATTCAGCGTGAAGAGATTTATTGGCCTATTCGGCAAAATCAACGACGATATTTTCCTCGCGTCCTGACTTCAACATACAAATCCACGCCTCGAATTCGCGTGACTTCGTCGATAAACCGCGGAATCCTTTCAGGAACTCTGAAAGCGACATCAATTCGTCTCACGTGTTCGCTTCACACAGAGACGCGCGCACGCCAACGTTTGAAATATTTTTCCTTCAGAATAAAAGAACCTTGAATGCTATTTTATACCCGTGACTCTTTTGCAGAAAAAATATTTATTTATTCAGTAAGAAAAGAATCCTTGGAATTTAATGAATAAAAATTAGGGGACTACTAGAAAATTTATTTTATTTATATCTATTTGTTGTGCGCAAATTAAAAAAATTAAAATAAATGTTTACATTTTATATTGCTATATAATAGTATTATTAACGTTATTGTTTTACGTATCCTGTAAACCCTGAACGCGTTGTCTGACGTTATTTTTTTGTTGGTTAAAACGTTGCAAAAACTCTGTAAAAATTTATGAAACTTCATTCAACATTCTCTTAAGGAAATAACATTAGTTTTCATATATTGTTTATATTATTTAGAAACTCTTTCACTAAATATTTAATAAGATTTTCTCGTTTTTAAGAATCCCTTGAACATCAATGTCCGGAGTTTGCAGGATTAAGGTTAATGTACAAAATTTATCAACAATATGAGGAGAGAAAAACACTCTCTCTTTTTTTAAACTATTGTATGTTCAAATGAACTGACATTTAGGTCACTGAGAAAAAGTGCAAAACAGCTGACTAAAAAACAAAACAAAACAAAAAAAAATTGCAAACGATAAACGATTTTACGAGTTCGAGCACTTAGCCCGCGAGTAAGTTGCCCTCGAGTCCTCGTTGTCAAAAAAATATAACTGGTCTCAACGCCAAATTGCCAAGGGCTCCTTCTTTTCGCGCGACCGGCGCTTCCGCTCGCGGGATATCGTGTTTCGAGCGCGTACTGGATTTCGAGCCGTTACAGCGATACCGATATATCTGGTGCATAAAATGTGTACGGTTTCTCGGTGACAACGACGACGGCGAAGCAGCGATGTTCTCACGACACACGGTTTCCTTCGATCCGGCCGCGATTACGATCTCTCTTTCTCTCTCCTCTCTCTCTCTCTCTCTCTTTCTCGATTTCTTTTCAACGTGCTTATCCACCGCGAGAATTTCCGCCTTGCCATTAATCTCGCGAGCTAATGTTAATGCGAAAACGTTCAGTCGACGAGTCCCGCTGCTTGTGCCGAGACGATCCCTCTCGCGATCGGAAGAAGCTAATAAATGTTTCTTGACCGCGTACTACTGTGCGTACTACGAGACGAACGCACAAGTCATGAGTTACGCCATTGCGATAATAATAATCGTAACACACAGATACACACACACACACTCGCCTGGTCGGGAATCGCACGACCAAAACGATAATCGCGTACCCATAATTTCGTTCGCGTCTCTTCTCTATCTGCCGCGCAAAGTTGCGGCGTACATAACGTCGACTCGAATGAACGACGAAATGAAAAGATTATCGTTCGGCGTTCAGCGCATTAAATGCGACCGTCGTCCCTATCTTTCCTGGCGCGTAAATGACACTGCACGCCCGATGTATTTGGAAAGCACGTCGCTTTCTAGCCGTTCGAATGCAGCGCGGCGAGATAATCTCTTCTGACTTGGTCTCTCTCTCCCGCTGGAAACATCGCGCGTGAACGCGACGAGGTTGTAATAAGCAGCGATATGTTTACCCCGACGTAAACACCTCCCGCGAAGCTATTCAAGCGACCTATCTACCTGATATCTGAGACCCGTCACCGAAGACACGAAGATCTTCCGCGGAGATGACACGATCTCCGCATTTATCCGTCACCAGGTCTCAGTTCGTTAGACAATCGAGGGGGAGAGCGAGCGTTAAAAGTCCCGGGCCCTCGATCGGAGCGGCCTGTTATACGTTGGCTATGGAAAGAGAGAGAGAGAGAGAGACAGAAAGATAGAGAAAGGAAGAGAAGAAAAGAGAAAGAAGGCAAAGGCTTTCTGTTGCGCCGACGTTTCGACGACAGTGCGCTTTAAAGTACACACGGATATGGCAGACCACACGATGAAGAAACGAAGCTGAAGAGGAACGAAGTCTCTTCTCTCTCGTCCGTGGTATCGCTTCGGGGAGGATAAACGACCTCGCGCGCGAGATCGAGATTACAGCGCCGGCGAAACCTCGACATTTGCGCGCACAGCTCCGATTTAACAGAGGGAATGCTCGGGTTTTTCGACGACGGAATGCATTGTAATCCCGGCATTACGGTCGGGCACCGTTGAAACGTTCGGATGCAAATATCTGTGAATAAAAAATTGTATTCCTTTGTAATATATCGGGAAAGGATGAAAATGAAACTGTAAAATCGAAATAGAACAAAAAAACAAAAGGCTAATCGTTATTTAAAAGCGAGATAGATGCCGCAGTAACGCGTAACTTTGTCTCAATGTCGCAAAACATATTTCAATATCTAAACATTTTTTAATTGTACACACACGTATTACGTTAGCAACAATAAACATTTAACTTTGCACTTCGATGTTTACTAACCAAATAACAACATAAACAACAGTAAAAATATATTCAAATTAGCAACAGAGAGAATTTTATAAAATCATTTAAAAAAAAAGCGAATATAAATTTCGGTCTACATTATTCTGCGTCTTCCACATTTTTTTTTTTTTTTTTTTTTTTGAACGAACAAATCCTCAAGTAGGATTATTTACGGACAAAATCTCAACATAAGCTACAAATCCGGCTACGTTGCCGGCTGTCGTCGTTTGTTCGCAAAAGAAATTCAGGTTACATGTCTGCTCCGCTTCGTGCTCGTGCTACGAAGTCTCCTCTTTAAAGCGATCGAGCCGCGCACGTTTCGCGGGCACATCGGAGCCAAAGGATACTACCACCTCCGGTACAGTTTCTCACGGTGTGCTATCGGTCTTTTACGAGCACGTATGAATGTATCGCGGTGTTATCGGGGCCAACAATAAACTGGGAGGATATTCACAGTCGCTCACGTGCGCGCGCGCATGACAGTTTGCGCGCGAGAGAGCGAAATATCGTGTTTGCCACATTTAAATGAGGATGTCGATTCTATCGTGGAACACGACGGGTGACATGACGCGACAAAGTGCTACGGTGGTTTAACGCAACGTATGATCGCGAATATCTACAAACGCGAAAATGCGCGATGAAATTGTGCCTGGACGAAATTGAGCGTTTCGTAGAGTACGTGTTTGTGATCGGGGGAAGATGATCCTTTCCATTAAACGAGAGACGAAAAATAGATAATATCATTTATTTCTTAAATCCATTTCAAATATTTGGTAGTTTATAATCGCGAAAAAAAGAGAAGAAAAATGTGGAAATTGTTTTCAATAACGAGTAGAAAATTTAAACAAATTTTATGTATTTTTAGACAAAATTTACACAACATTTCGTCAGTTATTATTAAATTAATTAATTTGTTAGAATTTCTTATCGCGTACGTAGCGGATTATAATTGAATTCCTGTGTGAACACGATATGATCGTCTAACGTTTATTTCGCGACACATGTCGGCATCCCGATGGAGGCAGTGGGTATATGGGTCGTTACTGTCCCAGCGGTATTACGTTTCACCGGGACATTGGTAACGAAAAGGTCAATTGATGACTCCAGTGGTCCCAAGAAAGGTCAGACGAGAGCTACAAGCGATACACTCTTCATATGCTATCCACACTTGTGTCGTAATTTGGACAATAGACGAATATGCGCGCGCTCTCATTTCGGAAAAGAGATTCTCTAATATCAAAACTGCATCATTGTTGTCGTCATTATCTCCATTCTGTAATGATAAACCGCTGTCTGACGTAAGATAACCAAACAATTATCGTTCTCACGCATAGTCTACCGACGTTGCGTTACGTGTCGTTAAAACACGTGAGAATGATCACGCGGAAAGCAGACATGAATAAAGAAGCCTCTATACTTTCCTCTTATGTGGGAGACATCGTCGCAGCCAAGCCGTCAACTTTCCGTGAAATAAATAAAGACGAGAATTAACGCACAATGCTCGTTAAAAAAAAATCACGAGATATTTCCGGTGGATTAAAACTTGATATTGCACATAAGCTTTATTATATTGTTGAAATTTTTCAGACAAATTGCGCGCGCGCGCGAGAGGGAGAGAGAGAGAAAGAGAGAAGGAGATAGTTCTCTGTCACATCAGTGATTAAATTTTAGAACGAGACAGCGCAGATTCTATGAACCAACAACTTCCTCGTTGCCTAGCAAGCAACGTCTCTCGGAAATAATTCAAGATTGCCGCCCACGCGTCTGTGTTGCGCGAATCAGCATCGAAGTATGGCTAAGCTAGATGCATAATTCAATCGGGCGATAACCGATTAGATATATTGTATATATATATAGAATCGCAATACAGTTTTCTGCAAATTTGTTCCGATCGTAGCCGCGAAGTTATCTCGCAACAGCTATACAAATGTTTGCATACTTAGCGCCGTCTGTGCTTTTACGTCACGGCACATGCTGCGCGATAATAGTACGTAAATTTCTGCAGCGGCTCTTTGTCGGATAGAAGAAATCAATATGCTATATGTTGCCGTTCCGGAGACCACTTGCCTCCAGAAAATAACTCGACGATAACACGTTCGCGGAGGAACTGATTAATATGCGCTTCCGAGCTTCTGAATTTTACATAAGAAATATTACACTGTATAATATTCCGCAGTTCACGCAATGCGCGAAGTAACATAAAATTAAAAAAAAAAAAAAAAATAGAAATGAAAAGATGACCCGCGGAAAAAAATTTTGCCGCTGTATGGACAGCGGAACAACTTGATGGGCCTGTCGAATTCTTTGTTTTATATTTCCAAAACGTTTTGTGAATGTAAAACAAAGAATGTAACGGGCTTGGAATAAAATTTTTTTTTTCTGTTCTCATGCGGTAACTAATCTTCTTGCCTTCCCGACCAAACCTGTTTCCTGTACAATTGTTTTTCAATGTTATCAAAATTTTTCGAGAGATACGGTTACGTGTTATCAAATTCTTTTTGAAGTTATCTTTTTTTTCTAAAGTTCAGCTACAGTCTTTACGGAATTTCTCTGCATCGAATTTTTTTTAACTACAAAAAAATCAGACATCGAAAACAAAAGGAAATAAATTAAACGAATTGACGATATTTATCGAGAGATGGAATTGATGTTAATTGACGTAGTTGCTTCGGGGACATATATCATATATATATGACTTTTGTGAGTGAGTGAGTGTGTGTGTGTGTGTTATAACGACAAAGTCCAATCACAAAAAAAAAAAAAAAAAAAACGATATTACTAAACTTCCAACTCTGCCCCGACATTTATATTCGGTTGGTGGTTCTGACACAGGAAGTTTTGTTTCCAGTGTAACTGACACACGTACACCAACGTACTAACTACACAAAGCACATATTCTACGTATAAGCTAATTTCATCACACAGTTCATCCCACAAACACAAATTTCACAATATTAGCCAGTTAACGAAGCCAAGTTTCGTTGCGCGACGCAACGCAAACTCCGCGCGCGCGAATTAAAAAGTCGCGCCGCTCCGCTGACCCGTATCATCGATTTCGCGCCGTTTCGGACGGATCCCTTTGATTATTTTGGTGTCTGACAAACCTTTTCAGTTTAGAAAAACACCGTTTCTCTCGCTCACGCTCGCGTACACCATTCTTGTACGTGCGTTCACATGTGTGCACGTACGACGACTGGCCGTACACAGCGAGTCGCGCACTCAGCACCGAGGATACGTGCGTCGCATGTGCCGCTCGCCGTGTGGACCTCGGCGTGCTCTTCGTCTTCACCGCGTCGCACCATCGAGAGTCGAGAGAGTGGGGAAGAAACTCTCTGCAGCGGAGATTTCTGCTGCAACGACCTGTGCTTGCGTAACTGACGCTTGCGGTGCGCAAAACTGTCGATGATCGAAGATAGAAGATATTTCCTATTTCTGGTCTAGCGGAGATAAAAAAAAAAAAAAAAAGCTGTGTGGACCGCGAGATAGTGATGTCACGTTGAGGATATTGAGAGGGTGCGGTATCGGAAGCTTTTTTTCCCAATTTCGGACGTACGCTATTATTCGCGAACGTGCGGATGGTGTAAATGGAATAATCGTTCGGATGCATTCGCGTTTTGCTCGCTTGGATTTATCTCGGGAACAGTTGTGCTAGGTAGGTTTGTTGCGAAAAGTAAGTTCGTGATAGTGACAGTTGATAAAACCAGCAGGAGAGAGAGAAAGAAATATGAAGCTGGATTTTTTTTTTTTTTTTTTAAATCGCTCAGTATTCACATGTCGATTCAAATAAAATGGATTTTTTTCTCGATATTTGATGATTCAAAAAAATATATTCTCTTCAATTTTCTTCTCACTTTTAACGGAAAGTGGATTTTCCACAGCTTTAATCGAAAACGATCGGACTGTTCTGTGTAGAATAACGTTCATCGTGGTCGCAGTAGTATGATTCACCGGAACACATCCGGGATGACGATTACAGATCATATTCGATTAATTTTCCTCCGCTAGGTTGGACACGCAAGCGATCTGGCCTGTGTCCAATTAGATAATAACTCTCTGAGAAATTGGCTCAATTTCTGCAAAACTTATCTACAGATTCATTATTACCGTAGGGATTTATCCAAAAAAAAAGTCTCATATAAAACTTAAGTAAATTAAAATGGTATATGTGTTGAAAATTAATTAGACATTCGTGCGATTGTGAAAATAACGTCGCGGGTCTGATGAAGTTACTCGCAGTGTAATATTCCCCCTTTTGCCGTATAAGCCTAGGCTTAAATTACTATATCACCCTCAACGTTGCTATATATCAAGGCCGTACTCGGGGGATGATAATTATTATCCACGTGTGTCACATTCATAACACTGAATTCTGGATTTCGAAGCTATAGATTGTAGCAACCGCGTCCGCAAAGTTCGCTGCAGTAATGACGACGAAGGTTACGCGGTTGTATTTGCGCCAACCCAATAAGAACACGCTCGGTGCAGTCGCACTGAAACAAATTGCAACTGCGACGACAGCACGCAAAAGCGTGTTCTCTCACGTACCACTAAATAGTGCGGCGTTGTTTTATCATGCGCCAAGTTTATGAATCCGATAAGGTTACAAGGTCAGATTGAGATTGATGACATCAGATGCCAGGAATAGTCTGGACTAAACCGTGTTGTAGTCGGCGCTCACGCATCAATGTCACATCTATCGTTTGTTTAGATTTTCTCCTAACTTGTCTAACGTTAACAAAATTAAATATCAAGATAAAAATAAAGTATTGATAAAAAATATTCGCTACCTTCACAAGAATGTTTTTAAAATAAATTTCCGCGAAACTCGAACGTGCTCGAAGTATCGCGTTTATTGCTACGACGCAATATACACGCTGTCTCTGTGCTTACGTAACGAATCGGATGTGCGACGAGTCGCACATTGAGGTGACAACGGTGACAACAGACGAAGAAGATAACGCGGTCGAAGAGGTATTATACGCGTTAGAAGGGTGGCGCAAAGTATAACCCCGCGCGATCGCAATCTCAAACGGGTCGAGTTAATTAGAGCTGGGCCCGTTTTGCCGCAATTCGGAAACGTTTAATTAATCCGTTTATCGGCGTGGCTGATCTCGGCTTTATATGAGCATCACGTGTGTGTACCGAACAACGAGTTCATTACGCGAAACGAAACTCTCCGAGCCATTCAGTCTCGAGGCTTTATTTTGCTGATGAAAAGAAAATTTTGCACGACTTATCGGAGAAAAAAAAAAAAAAAAAACAAAATAGTATCTTACGTAACGCGCTATTCGCTATCTGCGCCTTATCTGTGCCTCTCGAGTGCCTCTCCTCGAGGGCAGACACGACGTTATCTAAAGCGAATCGACGTTTAGGACATAAAAATCGAATTAGATAATTAATCGCAACAGACTGCACTTTGTCACCCGCGATTAGTCAGAATAAAGTTCGAGCCGGAGTACCTACATGCCGTGAGTAATTGCGAGACGCAAACCTGATTTCACATTGCAAAAGTATAATCAATAACGATAGCATGCGTCGTGCGGCTAATGGACCTATGTCAGTTGAAGCATGGAAGATTAAATGGTTCAGGTGAAACGCCTGTCTTCGATTTATTTCACGCAACGCGGCCACTTGCACTCGCGCCCGAATGCAAGCCTGCAAAAGTAAAACGAGATGAAAAGTTGAAGTGGCGAGAGGCTTAAAAACAACCGCGATTTCCGCGTCGAGATCTCAACGATCTGTCGACGGAAGAGCGAGCTGAAGAGCGCACCACGGAGAGAGCGCCGAAGAGAAGAGATTCTGTGGAGAACGACGGCGGAGGAAACATTGGAGAACGTGGGCACACGCGCTACGACGCCCACGTAGCGTCGTCGTCGTAGCGCGCGGAGAAAAAGTTCGCAGGATCTCTCCCCACGCGGAAAAAGAGCACTGCTCGTCCTACGCGGT
Source organism: Pseudomyrmex gracilis (assembly GCF_002006095.1). Lineage (NCBI taxonomy): Eukaryota > Metazoa > Arthropoda > Insecta > Hymenoptera > Formicidae > Pseudomyrmex > Pseudomyrmex gracilis. Next base: position 1,531,984 of record NW_018020585.1, on the reverse strand, counting down.
CCGCGTCGCGGTAATACGAGGTCGTTCGCACATGCGTTTTGCGACTCTCTCGCGTGCGAACAAGGAAGATTTGAGGAGGGAGGGAAGGGAACCGATCCCTCGTCGCGACGACGACAGCGGTCGCGCAAGGACGTCGCACAATGGAACACGAAGAGGAGGAAGAAGATCTGAGTTATGAGACGTCGCATAATTGCGCGCCGATTGGTCCCGCCGAGGAATGCAATTTGTCTCCCGACGTGTATTTACGAAAGTAATTAAGATGCACGCCGCAAGGCGAGGCTGCGTTGCAATTGTTAATTGTATAGTCTCGAGTCGCGTTGCTCTGGAAGATGTTCTTTTCTAGTAATTGTTGTAATAATCAGGTGTTTTATTTAATCAAAAAATTTTCTCGGAGACATCAAGTCAGTTTATATTTCTGTCTCTCGAGTGAAAAATCAATTTGTGCAAGAAGAACAATTAAGTAACTAATCTAGTAAGAGAAAAATTTTTATACACAAATGATAAGCAAAGAAAATAAAAATTTACCGAAGAAAGAAAATATACTTTTTTTGTGGAAAATTGTATTTTTTTTTTTTTCTTAACTTTCAACGCTTCTCTTCTCCTGACATATATATTTTAGAGAACGGAAACGTGAAAACGAAAAACTTCAAACATAAGAAATTCAAATATATATTCTAGTTGTGTTTGCCAGACCCTCGTATTGTCTGACAGTATGTCGCTTGTGTTAAAGTAGGGCTTCGGGTCGAAGAAGCGCGAACGTCGTCGTTTCTGCGAGTTGTGCGCGGATCGGCGGTATCTCTCTCCCCGGCATATTGTTCCGGTTGTTAAGTCGCGCTATCACGCGTCATAAAGTCGGGCGGAGCAGCGTTATCGCCAACACGTGGAGCCGAAGGTGCGTGCGAAGCTGAGTGTTATGGCTCAAGTTTTAATAGCTTTGTTGAGCTGCTCGCATATCAGCAGCGTGATACAACGACGCTGTCACGCAATCGTTCGACAAATAATCCGTCGCATCGCGACGTTTATACGGACTTACCGTAAAGCAAGCATTTTATATTTCCTGCTAACGTTTCACCGCGCAGCCATTAAATTAATAGTGTCATTAAAATTTCAAACCAATCAACTTTCAGATAAGTAAATTATTTTTTTTTTTTTCCTATTATCACACGCGCTCTCCCGAAAGAGAGTAAAGCAAGTTTATATATATTTCATTACCGCGTTTAATTAGATGTGTTTGTAAAAATCTCTTCCGTGTTTGATCAATTTTTCGCGAGGCCCGTGTGATAATTGTGGTGTTTTTCGTCGATCGTCGCGCTAAATGTTGTCGAGCTCAGCGTCTTGAAGGTCGACAGAAAGGTAAACCAGAGGTTATACAAGCTCAAGTATTTTAGTGAGCACTTGAAGCACACGGCGATTCTCTCTCCCATCGTTCCGGTCCGGGCGGCCGAGCAGCCACCCACTTTTAAGCTAACCACCCACGTGGGTACATAAGCAATGCGCACACAGTTCCGTCGTGTTTGCATTCCCTTCCCTTGGACGATGTCAACCGACCGGCCACTCGGTGTTATGTGCCGGAGAGGAGAAAGAAAAAACCGGAATGTCGCGAAGTCGCCGTAGAAATTATTACTTCCAGTTACTGCCGTCGCTACCAGAATATTTTTCAACGAGCGAATGGGCTTTCTCGCGTGCGAGTTACACAAATACGCGCGAACAAATGACGTCTGGTTTCCTCTCTCTCGCCCCCTATTATATCTTTCCCCTCGATGTAAATATTTCGGACGGTCACCGATGACAATACTCGCGCGTGAAATATGAAGGAACGCGCCAAATTCTGTTGCATCTTGTAAAAAAAAACAAAAAACAAAAAAAAAACAAATAAAGGAGAACACGGAATAGCAGATATTATGCGCCGGAAATGGGTATGTTGGAAATTTAACAAACTCGGTGGTCCCGAGACGCGCATTCAGAGAGAGGGAGAGAGGAAGTTCTATAAAATTCTATTCCCAGAAGAGTGTATACACGAAGTGCAGCAGAAGTTCTATAAAACGACAGAAGCAACAAGTCCTCATGAAATTTTCTCTCAAAAATTCTTCTCTTCGATACCTCGCGCTCTTTCGAACTTCTTCGTGGCTGGGGACACGAGTGTTATTAAATAGAAAGTGGATATGCAGTTTCCCTAACTTATGCGCGCGCGCGCGATATCACAAGAGTCCCTTTCTACTTCTTCCACTTCGAGTCACATATACACATCGGAAGATGCTTCGGAGAAGTCTTACAAAATTCTCTTTCGAAAGAAAGGATAGGTCATATCGAGTTAAGAGTTTCTTCTTCTTTCTCAACTATGATTAATACTGTATATATATATATCTATATATATGTCCATGAAAGTGTTGAATCGCAACTTGATGATATTGACTAACTTTAATCACGATCTCTGCAAGAAGTTCAAAACAGTTCGAAAATATCCGATCGAGGCGTGTGATAAGCTTCATCGTTCCAATCAAAAGCCAAAGCCGACCGCTGCTAATTGGAACAAGCGTCGACGAATGAATGGACGATGTGGGTCCCTTATCTTCGTAGTACTACGAAGTCTCACCGTGTTTATTTTCGATAAGATGTTGATCGATAAGAGAAGTTTACGCCGATGTTGATCGCCTCACTGACCCACATATGCGCGTGTACACACACACACATACACACAAGTGTGCAACGCAAAACATAAACGGTTACAATCCATTAGAAGTTGTTTCCGAGAAATTTGTAGTTTCCGGGAGAGGGAAATCACGTTCACAAAATGATTTACTGTATAATCAGTACAGACGACCCGCTTGAACGCGAGATAATAAGACGTTACGACTTTTCTCCAGCTGCGGTCTGCATGCCTCGTGTAATTTGTCCTCGATCAAATGGACATAAAATCAGTTTGATTGAGCGCAATAGCGCGTTTGATTGGTTTAATGCGTCCCGAAGTAGTTCTACTAAGAAAAGCACGGTCTAATATTTACAATACACGTAGGCCAATTTATTTTAAAACGGTGGCAATAAAAACCGATAAGACACCGGACAACTTAAGAGCCACGGAATGTTTAACTTGAATTAACACCATATATTCGACTACTGTGTGGATTACGAAAAGGCATGTCGTCACTTGAAACGCACTTTGCTCTTTTCGCCACCGTTCTAAAACACTCCTCGTCTCGATGCGAGAGCACTTTGTTCCAGGATTGGAGTGTCTTGAATATACATGCGGTGTATCGAGAGGGCCAGAAGAAAGTTTTCGATTGCACTCGACGGCCACAGCGAATTGTTCGAGTCACTTCGACGAGGATGTTTTGTCGAAGGACTGACTTGTCGAACGTCTGTTGCTTCGTCAATTCGTGCCACATTGTATTATTCATGTGTTGACGCGCAACCAACGATCAACACGGGTTTGGTTGGCTTTATACCGGAGACAAAAATTTTGAGAAATTTTTCAACATCGCTATGTTTAACACAGCGTTGCGAGCGAAACTTTTTGCGTTTTCACCGCGCATCTCTGTCACAATGGAATGTTTTCTAGTAGAAAATTTCATTGTGGAAGATGCTTAAGATCGATCCGGCGCAGGACGAGATTGGTGGGCGGACAAGGAGAGGCGAGGAAGGACGAAGGGATGAGGCCAGTTGAGGTTATTCGCCGATGTTGTGGTAGCCACGGCTTCAAGGTCGCCAAGATCACGGCGAGGACGTGGCCGCTGGACCAATCAAAAAACGTGTACCATCATTACGAGAGCGGTGTTTTGAAAAATATCTGATGAATTTTCAACCTCTTGTTCTTATTTCGTTTCTATTTGTTATGAGAAAAAAAAACAACCTCTCCGTTTTAATAAGACAATCTTAAAGTTTCTTCTCTATGATGTTAATACAATTGATAATACGTCCTGAAAAAGCGCGTGAGAATTTCTATCTTTAGAAATTACACACTTCTCTCTATACGCGGCATACCTTAAACAAGATAGAAAATGCACACGTAAGTACATCACAAGTTGTGTGAAATTTTTCTCCCGACGTGCATACACGCACGTCGGAATCGCGCGGGGAATTTCTCTTAGGTATCAGATATCAGAATTGATAATGTTCGGGTCGCGCGGAGAGACGGTGCGGGTATCGCGTGTTACTTAAAAATCACTTAACGCGACGCGAGTATATGCGAAATTCGAGATATTTGCATATACGTGCGTATCTACCCGCCATTTCTCATTCTCGATTATGACAATCGAAACGAGTGTGTACCAGAGAACCTCCGATTTAATGATCTAATATTATCGACGACGCGACGGAGGGATGAAATTAGCATAACTGGCCGAGAAAAGTGAAAATGAAAGTGAAACGAATCGCGCGCTCCTTCCGTCGCTCGGCTTGGGAAGCTGCGCGTTTTGCCACGGCAAAACGAGCCTCGTCGTTATCTTGCGTGATTTTGCGGCGGGTATCGTGTCTCTTCTTAATTGGCGAGCCGAAGATTCTCCTCTCGTGCCTCGACACGAAGTTTCTCGCCTTTAGTCGCGGATCATTAAGCCGGGACGCGCATGACAATTAATTATTTATTTCATTCTGAGAACGTGTCGCACTTTTTATACCTGTCCTCGCCTTTTCGCGATATCGTATGTATTTATGCGATTATGCGCGCGCGAAAATAGAACGCGACGAAAACAAAAACGTATATACGTTGCTATAGAAATTTTTTTATACAGTAAATCGATGCGGTATTCAATATCTCAGATGTAATAGAAGTTTCATCCGAAAGATGTAATTACACAATTTTAAAAAAGTTTGCGCTCAAAGTTTATTTTTGTTGCGGAAAACTTAATCGAAGAAAGAAAGAAAGATTTCTCGAGGAAAAACTTTATCGTCTCTCAGAAGAAGTTTTTGCTCTCCGAAGAAAACTAATCTCTCTTGATAAAAATCTATATGTCAACAGACAGTTTGCCACTCTGACGAATCTATCCGAAGTACGCAAGTTTTTGCGAAGAGAGAAATATATAATGTAGTTCCCGCCTTATATATATATACGGTTTCCATTTCCGCTCGCGTACGACAAATTGCGCGCATGCGAGAAATCTTCGGCAAAACATTAAAACAAGTATGAGTGTGAGGTGCGTACAAAAAAAGAAATATATTTCTCAAGCAAGTCCATCGTGCTTAACCGGAATGCGTACGACTTAATTGTGCGCGCGCGCATCGGCCTAATACATGCAAATATCTCTCCCTGTAATTACGCGCGGCAGCCGACGCGCGCAGATTCGAGCACGAGTCGACGGCGCGGTGTCGATCATTAGCCGTCGTAAAAGTCGAAAGTGCCGCTTGATTTACTAGCTTTAAGTACCGGCCTTATGCCCGACAGTCGTAAAGTCCCGAAGAGGGGCGGTTGACGACTTCTTCGGCGACGCAAGGTGAATAAAGGAGCCAAGGGAGCGCCCACGCGCGTCTTCCCTTCTTCGCGAGCTCTCTTCCATGCGACCGCCGCCGCGTTGATCCGTAAACGCGATAACTTGTCGCGGTTGGAGGAAGGCGAGAAAGATCCGACGAAAAAAAAAAAAAAAAAAAAAAAAAAGAACAGGGGGACAGGAGCGCACGCGGCGCACTTTCTCTTCCGCCTGGTGTTAAATGCCGCGCTGTCTGCGCGACGGAAACACAAACGGCGGCTATCGCGTGCTATCGCCGGGTGGTTTCCCCGGTATCGTAGAAACTCCGTACGCACAACTTTACGTCGCCACGGTGCCGCTTAAGTGCGGCATCTTACTAGTCTTGTTGAACAGCGGCTCTCGAGTTGGAGCGAGTCCAGAGAGCTCTTGGTTCGTGAGGTAAATTAATTATGGGGCTTCGCTCTATTACAAACATTCTCTTACCTCTCTTCTTATCGTTGATTTGAAAGGCGGAGATAAATTAAATATTAAAATGATATTTATAAATATCTCAAAAATAGCAAAAAGTTTTTTTTTTCAATTTTAACAAGCTAAAAGAAGTTTTTTGGAGCGAGATAATCAAGATCTCCTCTTTCATAATCCTCTTGGAAATCTGCACTACCGTTAAGACGGACTAGTTTGTGCTTCAATTTCAAGCTTTTCTCTCGAGCTTTCACCCATCCATTGTTACGCTGTTTGTTCTAAGCAAATAATTGTTAACGCAAAGACTCAAATAATTATATGGAACAGCTTGTAATTATGCAAAATTCTCTCTCGATAGCTTTTGTGAAGTGTACGCGGTGATATAATTGTATGCATATTACAAGCGCGCAATTCACTTTCGTGAATTTGCAATGTTATTGTTCCTGCGTGGTTGCGATAAAACTGGATGCGCACGTACATACACACACACACACACACACACACATGTGCGCGTACAAAGAATCAGAAGGAATGAGCAACCGCAAAAGCGAATTCCTTATTGCATCACATCGCTTCGATTTATCGTCGATCGTAACTCATCGACGTCGGACAAATGGCAATATTTGCTCAAAAAAGAGACAAGTTTCGCGCCGAGTGTTAAAGCCGTATTTAACCCCCTGCGGTTCGAGGGAGCGCGACTCTGTAATACTTGGAACGTGTCGTTAATTTAACAGGCGGGATCGTCGTCGGCAAAAGAGGCCGGCACGTCGCGCGTTCGTGGAATTCCACGAAGGTGTACATACGTTGCGATTGTCTAGCCGTGACATTAACGAATTAACCGGGGGAGTAGACGATCGCTGATGAATGGCAAAAAGCCTTTCTGCGAAACCGACAGCAACGAATTCTTCTTCACTCGTTACTCTACAGCTTATGAAGTCGCCGGACGTCGATAAGTGATTTACGAGCGAAAGTTCAAACGCGCGTGTTTCGCTTCTTTGGTGGTTCGTAAGATTTCTTAAACGCCCGCAATTAATGTCAATCGAATCGTGAGAAATGTCACGACGCCGGAGAAAATAGCGAACAGTTCGTGCGAAAAGGATGTCAAGATTGAGACATTCGTCGTGCGCGTAATCTGCGCGTAGCTTTCAAGTCTTTTGCTCTGATGAAAGTTGTTGTCTGACCATATCCGCGCGCGCTACTACTTTCTTGGCATTCGTTTTTCTTCCGATCTTATACAATCATCGCGTAGATTTCTATTTCTATCTTCGCGTTGTTACGCTCGATATTATATCCCCGACAAATTCTTTTTCCGCGCAACAAATTGTGAAAAACAACTACGAAAAGTTATTTCGAGTCTCATTGTACGATATATGAATCTTTCATTGTGAAACACATCTCTTCGGGGAAAACGTTTAACAAAAGCGTTCAATTGTCTCACACAGCCGCGCATTTATCTCCGTCGCATTAATGACGCGTGAACGAATTCATGTTGCAAAGTATATCGGGCGAACTAAATTCATAACAATATGTGTGTCGCCTGGAAACAGGAAACACACGCTCGGGTTTTCAACCCTCGGGGGAAGAAGTCTACGCGCAATTATTTGTCACAAAGCGACGAAAGAGTTGAACGGCTCCGCGACTCGCGCGCGCGCGCGCGCGTCGGCCTTGGAACGCGTTCCTCTTTTTCTCCCTTAAATCCATCCGTTCCGCACGCGGACGTACGAGAGCGTGACAGGCGGCGTGAATCCTCGCGCCCGCCGACACTTGTAAACGCGACTTTAAGAGCCTGAGCGAGGCGGGGTCGAGAGACAAAGTGGCCGCGGTGTAACGGCCGCGGCTTGGTTACCGGTTTGTCGCGCGAGAAATACCTACCGTGAGTCACGAACACACGTGCAAAACCGTCGCCGTGTGCATCTCTTGCGCATGCATCTCGGTCGCTCCGAGGCTGATCGCCTACGCACGCGGCGACGACGACTTGAGCGCGCGAAACGCGGCGGCCCTAATCGATACGTGCGTGCGCGTCCGTCGAACCGCGGATGATCGATCATCGTGATTATCGGCACGCCGCCGGGACCAACGATGACGAAGCGAGGCCCGCTCTCTCTCTCTCTCTCTTCCGGGGTTGAGAGCGGGGTTGAGAGCGGGGTTGAGAGCGGGGTTGAGATGAAGACAAACGACGTTGTTAGGAGACGTTATATCATTATTTTTGCAACTCGCGAAAATGGCTCTGTGAGAAGTGCGTTTCACTATGAATAAAATTACAAATTCTCATCGTACATTGCATCTCTCTCGTTTGAATAACAATTGCATTGTTTTTTTCTATTTTTGCAACGATCTGGTAATTTTTTCTCATTACAAAAAAGTAGCTAAAGGTAGATATATTTACGCTTGCACATCAACCCCCGATCTCTTCGCACGTCGGATATGACGTTGTTCTATCTGAAATTATCGCTTAAACTCTATTTACGACCGCCACTAATGCCAGTAAATGTCATTACCACTTCTGGCTGGAGTACAACAATTACATTATATATGTACTAACAAACGACTCACAATAAATACTTTGGTTATCGGCTTAGGCAGAGTGGTATCTTAATATTTATGAGCATATACCGGAGCTACCTATCACGCTCTGCGCGAGCTCCTTTCTCTTCTCTTCTTCCTTCTCTGTGAGATCCGGTCTCTCTCGCTCGCACACCTCGCGGGATCTCTCGCGGAAGCCTATCGCGATATCACAGAGTTGCGTTCGTCGAGCCAAGCGTGACTCGTAATGAAAGTTTGCAATTAGCGGGCTACGGCGCTGCAAGGAGTCATGGATAATAAGAAGCCCGACCTGATCGGCCATTTGTTAGGATCTTTTAAATAACAGCCCCACTCTCTTCTCTCCCCGTGTGTAGCTCGAGGTGATACACCGGGTCGGTGTAACGTTACCGTACGCACATATTTCGTATCGCGAATGAAATCTCCGCGAGCAACAACAACCGTCTGCGTCCGTCTCGTTTGTTTCTCCTTCAGTAGTTTGAGGAGAAAAAAAATTGTTCAGTAAGGTATTTATTTTTATTGTTATTTTGGAACACAAACATATATTGTGAGCAGTTACGTTTAGTGAGTCAACCTGATATTCTTTATTCTTTGCAAGTGTTAATTATTATGTGTATATTTTATAAAAATATATATTTTATTAAAAATAAACTACTATATATATATATATATATATATATATATATATAATAAACCAATTTCGCTTGAGAATGTTCCAGAGCAAAATTGTTTCTGGATTTATCTGCGACATCAAATCTTCGTCAGTTTATGAGCGTAAGCGATCAAAACGAACAGATCACACACAAAACAATTTAACGCGCTTAGAGACCGTCCATCGGAGCATCAGAGACTGGTACTGTCAGTCCGCTGTCAAATTTCGTGCGGCCAGCTTTAGTACATCCTGGGGGCAAGGCGATTCATTACTCGACCAGTTTCAATCTAATTTATTCACACGGTACTTCGCGTTTGTTTTTTCTCCCCTTTCTCTGTTACTACCTCCTACGTTTGCCACGGAGCGATCATTGGCTGTTACATGTTGGCGAACGCCGATATGTGTTTTATTTATTTACGACTCGCACAGCCATGAATTCCCGACGAAATCACAAAAGCACCAAAAGTTCTCCCTAACCTGGCGAACTTTTCACCATGAGGAGGAAAGAAAAACCGAGAAAACCGTTTCGAGCCGAAGTTATCGGCGAAGCTGCCGAAGCGATCCGGGAAAAGCTCTCGGACGTACTTTCTCTTCGCTTAATCGCTTAACCGCCGAGCAGAAAGACGTCTCTGCGCAGAAAGTTAACGGCGGGCTCGAGACAAAAAGCCCCCCGAAGTACATACTCCGCTTAACGGTCGATCGATAAAATGCGCGAATGGCGGACAAGCGAACGTTTCTCTTGATTCAGCACGCGATCTCTTCGCGAGTATTCGTTTCTTCAACTCGACTCGAATAGCGCTCCAACAGCACAATCGTGAATCTCATTAAATGAAAAAGAAAAAAAGAAACAGCGCTTCGCCAAATTGGGGACCGCCGCTCTCTCAAAAGTCGTACATCTCAGTCGGTTGAATGTCGTCCCGCGAATGCGAGATAAATTGATTGGAACTAATTGATTGGAAAGAATTATATTCCAATAGCGGCAACAGTAAATTCAGCGCGAGCTGATAAATGTGTAAAAAGTGAAAAAGAAACGGACTCTCGGATACGTCTCGGCCACGTGTTTGACGCGACGCAAAAACAAAAAAAAAAAAAAAGAACGCCACGGAATCACGAGCGTATTTTCTCTTTCGTCGTGCCGGGCCGCGCGCGATTCGATGCCCCGAAGTGTTAATAATGCTAATGCATTGACCTCGAGCAAGGCGTACTGGCGAGGCACATCAATATTCATTAGCACGGCTCGTCGTGCGCGCCGAATAATTGCGCTCGGCCCGCGCGGTCGGCGTGTAACCCACAAACCCACAATGCTTGCGCGCTCACGCAGCGCGCAAGTTTTATGCTGCGTGTAAACTGCGGGCCCGCATCTTCTCGCCCGTTGAAAGAATCATTTTCGCCATCATCGCCGCGTATTTGCGCACACCTGCGACATTTCGTTCCCGACATTATATCGCGACGTCTGATTAATGACGAACGTATCCCGTGCTCATTGAAGCGACGTTCCACAATAGCGCGCGTTCCAATGGACGAGGCTCGTAAATCCACGCGATGAAACGATTCTGTCTGTTTGCAATCGGCATTGTCCACTCGCGACATTCGGCAATTTAAATTGTACCGAAACGACCGATAGTTGACAGCCATTAACGGGAATAATTCTCTGGTGTAAAGAAGCGTCAGAAATTAATTTCGCCACTCGGTCGAAAATGTCTCTGACGCTTTGTCCTCTCATCGCTTAAGAAATCAATTAATTTCAACTCAACCGCAGACGTCATTTCAGTGTACGCGCAGTTGCTCGATTTTTGCAAAAGTCTAATTAACAAAGACCACTTCATCAACGGGAAACAGGTTGACACTCATCAGTGATGACGTTACAATTACGAAACCGGCTCGAAATGAAAGGCTTAAAAAAAAAAAAAAAAACAACCGGTGAGAAAGCGCTGAAATCACCAGATACGCCCATTCCGCGCCCTCTTCGTTACAATTTATTTACTGATCGTAATTATCCCAATTCTCGCGGCGAATCCCCGAAATCCTGCAATCCGGTTTTCGGAGTCGAAACACCTTACTGTGTATGTCGCCGCGATGCCGAGCGTGGCGAATCAATTTTATGCAAGTTGTTTACGAGCTCTTTATGAACGGATCGAGCGCGAACGATTTCGAAAAGAAGAAAGAGAAAGAGAGAGAGAGAGAGAAACAGAAAAAAGAGAGAAAGAGAGAGAGAGACAAATCGTAAAACGTTACTGCCGGTAATCCGAGGTTGAACTCGGCAAAAACCACCATCGGGTCTTCAACTGCTCTCCGACTTCATTCACGGGAAACGGCAGACACTGCGTCGCGGTCGGAGAATGCAGAAGGAGAATCGAAGAGATTTTACTGCAGCGCGCTCGGTGTCTTCGATCGAGCTGCAAATAAACGTTTTACAGCTTGTTCGCAAATGGGGATTTGTCTTCCGGCCGCATCTATTGCGTTTCGGAATATTCGCTGTTCAAATATGTGTTTTCGGAATTACCTTGAACATCAGACACGAGCAAACACTCGAGCTAATCTGTAAACAGTCGTCCTCCTCGCGCTCAGGTATCCTCTTTATTCTCTCCCTGTGCTGTATACCCTAATTATAAATGTATCAGGAAATTCAAAGAAAAATATTTAACATATCGCAGATGTTCATCAGAATCTCATTTGACGTGAATGGTAAAAAAAAAACAAAAACAAAAAAAAAACTGACTTCTCGTCGCTTCGTAATACGAAACTAATGAGAGCTCTAGCTCGAGTTAGAGAGAAAATCAACTGCGCTTTTCCGTTTTTCGATTTTCGCGCGCTTTTTGCGGTCGGCTGACCAGCGCGTTCGACTTTCCCGGCGCGTTTCCCACCTTCTCGCTCTCGGAATATCCAACTTTCGCGTATTACAGTACGTATCCTAGGAAAATCCCGTTGTTCGCGAAACTTTGTCTCGGTCGCACAGTCCTGCGGAACACGTTCAGGAATTTGGGACGACCGCTTACGTCACGCGGTCGACGAGAAGATCGCGATGACGTGAACACTAAATTCGACGGTGGGGTTCTTCGGGGCACGGGAGAACGATTATTAGAGGTCGTAAAACTGGTTTTTCGAAATCCTCCTGGCGCCGAGCGACGACGACGGCGGCGGCGGAGGTTTGCACTCGCGTGTTTAATTCACGACATTGTGTCGCGCGCCTAATCCGGCGGACACGCTTGACTTCATTCAATATTCCATTTCTTCGTTAAGCGTAAATAACGCTGGCGTCGCAACGATGGCAATGCGCGGACACATGTGTTGCGCGTGTCGTAACGCTATACAGCTGCTCTTTATCTCTCCGCAGACCGCGTTGTTACAATTAACTTCGCACCGCGCATTTGTAACGCTATAATTAATTGCGGTACGTGTATATATCAACGGGACATGGGGTATGTTTTAATCGTGTGTTTAGGAAGAAAGGTTAACCCGTAATGTGTCAGGTTATTCTCTCTCCTCTCTCTCTCTCTCTCTGAATATAAAACAATTTTATCTTTTAATTTAAAGATAAAATTTCATAAACCCCATTCTCGGAGTTTATGTTACCAAAACAAAAGATGAAATTTTATGAGATTTTAGTGTTTGTATGTCGTGAAAAAAAATGTAATAACAAGAAATGTCATATAAAATTACACAAGTGTAATAAACGTACGCTTAAAATAACGATTATACGACTGGATGCGTGTCAGTCGAAAGTGTAGCTCCGGCTACGGTTGAGATAATTTCTTTTGCCGTTTCGTATCATCTGTTAACTGATGAGCATCATTAAAATATACATCAAAACAATCTCATCACACATCGTCCACATGTCGTTTCGACCATTTAATTCATGATACACGTGTCTACCCCAGTTGCGTGTGTACGCGACAGAATTCTCAGAAAGACTATTTCGGCGCGTTGTAAATTTTATTTTTTCGAGGAGAGGGGAAGGCCCGACCTTGTGGCGAGTGACGCCGCGCGTTCCTCAAATTGTTTTTTTCTTTCTTTTTTTTTTTTTTTTGGGCGAAAAAAGGTAACTCCGTGAAACTGCCGCCGTAGTCAATTGGTTGGACGATCGCGAAGGAACGAAAGAGCGGACGAAAAATCCTCCGGTCGAAGGAGAGGACACTCGAGAATCGCCCTTGAATGAGCGGATCCGCCTCCATTCTCGATGATTTGCGCTTCTCCTCATTTGCATGCCAATTAATTGGCCACAATTACAAGCGAATTTATGACACCGTGGATGTTCCTGTCACCATAATCCTCACCCGAGACACACCCTTTTCCGTCTTCTGCCCCCAAGTATCGCCGATGAAAAATTATCGGCGCTTCCACGATTCCCTTCGGCGGCCTGCATATACAATTTACTTTAACAAGGTGAGAAGCCCCGGAGAAATTACGACTTTTTTTGTGCGTGCGTTCCCGCCGTATCAGAAACGTTACCGTCCTTTGAGAGCACCGATAAAGACTTATATCACTGGCACGCAGCGATGAATACCCGTAGATCATTTGCATCTTTTAATTAAGCATCTGAGAGATCTGCTTCTACGTTCTTGTTGGTAACATTTACATTTTGTTTTTGCTCTTAAATTTTTGTTTCTTAATGCAAAGTTATCTCGCTTTTGTATTTTCTTTACTTTCACATTTTGATCTTTCCGTGTGTTATATTCCATACGTTCATCCGCACACTCTCCATCATTCAAGAATTAAGCGTGTGACGGATCTTCAAGGATCTACGTCATTCTTCATTGTGTGCTCACACGCGCATCTTCGCGCATGACAGTCCAAGGCCGGAGTGTCACTTGACAATCGCACTGTTCATTGAAACAAATTGCTATCTACACGATAGAAAAATGAGAAGGACCACCGCTATCTCACCAAAGAGGTTCTCAATGCTTTATGCGCGACGCCATTAAACTTCTGCTAAAACATTTTGATTAAAAGTTTAAAACAAAATATTTCACACGCATTATTGTAAACTTCTATTTTGCAAAATATCACAAGATGTTTTTCTTATTTTTATTCAATTTCCATCAAATGTACGCGTGACCTCAAAATTTATGTAAAAAATTTCACTGAAAGTTTGAATTTTCAACGTGAAGACAAAGCGAAGTAAACGATTCAAAAACAACATGTTTTGAAGTGATATGCAAACATACGTTTCTTCAATGCCGAAGAAGATAAGATCTGTAACACATATCCGGTAACGGAAGCAAAAAAAACTATTGATTTATACTTGCCAACGAAGATAACGTATGATAAACAAACTATTCGCCTTTCGATTTTGTCGTTGCACAAGAGTTCATTTCTCTTGTCTCTTTGTGGCTGGCACGTTGCCAAAGATACTTTATCGAAGATCAATCTGGCTCGCGCGCACAATGCGTATTCGACAGTCAGATCAAAAGTTGCCCGAGCTCCGGACACACCAAAGAGAAACCGAAAGAACGGAAATCGCATATTCTATCCTGTCTTTGTTTTTTTTGTCTCTTTTTGTTCCATCTCCAGTTGTTTTTCAAACAAAGCTAAACTCACAGAGAATATATAACGTGGTAATATATTGAGGAAAAAAAAAAGTCTTGCTTCGCTTGTGCCGCATGCAAAAGCGGTACTCTCTTCGACGTGCAAACAGAGCCGTACCTGTGACGGGCCGTTATCTAATCGAGCACAGGCCTTATCGCTTCCCCTTGCCGTCTCCCATTCAAATATTACCTCCCTGGAATTGCGAGTCGCTGCGTCAAAAATTACGCTCAGTCGCGCGACGCATGCGTATTCCGAACTTTACAGAGAGTGTTTGATCATATATAAAATGTTCGCGGGTAAGTATAGATGCGCGCATGCGAGTATCTCGTTTAAGATACAACGCGGTTGTTTTGAAATTACTCGGTAATTATCAAGATCCGCTTGTCTCACATTGCGCGTCTAGAATATATATCACTCTTCTTTTTATCGTGTTCGCAGTTTTGCGAGATAAACATGCGAATCAAGAGATTGCGCGTTATCAATGTTTTCCGTTTGATAATGTCAAATGCGTGCGCGGTGTTAAATCGCGCGCACAAATCTTTTGATATTAAATCTCGCAATTCAACGTGTTTACTTATTTTGCAACTTTGTGCGGGACCTGTTTATTTATGCATCAATAGTGGGGGTAAGGTGATAACAAAAAAGAAAAATTAGAAATTAGAAAGAGATTATATTTCTCATCGTTAAACATAAATAATGTGATAATATGAAATTACCAAATACACACATATAATATTTGTGCGAATTTAAAGTTCTTCTCGAACAGTAAGTAATAATAATAATTTTCAATATTTTTAATCATTTTACAACTACTACATTACTTGATGTTAATGCGAGTAATTTCATCCACTTGAATTAATTCAAACGCTTCCTCGGTAATTTCGATATTACAGAAATTTGCACCGTTTTGCCAGGTGAGACCGCAATGCACCTCACGTTAACACACACGACAGTTCTTGGAGCGCACTTTATACCTAAACTGCTTTGCTGTTCTTGAACCGTCGTTGAGCAACAATCGTTGCGGCAGAAATCGGAGCATTTACTGCCCGCGTAAACGTCGCGGAGTGCATCCGAGAGCTACCGTCGGGAGACGACGTCAGGAATTTCTCTCTTCCTTGCTAGAAGCTATATACATACGCGCCCGTCGCGCCAAGCGTCGAATTTAGAACGCAACAAGAAGAAATCGCGACGAGCGATACGGGGAAAAAGACGGGCACAGACCAACGGAAGACAGAGAAATTGAGGGAAGAAGGAGCGCCATTTTGATACATAACAGACGTTTGCATTGCACCGGAGCATTTGCACATCCGACGACAACGAGAAACTGCTAGTCACAAGTGCGAAAAATGCAATGAGATTTTCCCCGTTTATTTTAACGTAAAATAAATATTTACATTAAATGTGACATTGTTTCTTAAAAGAATCAAAATTAAAATTTTTTTAAAGACTCAAATATAAGAAATTTAATCATTTTATTTCTAATAATTTATTTATATAATAAACGATTAATTTATTATTTTTATTTAATCTTAGATACATTCAATTAATGTACATAAATAATTTTCGGATCTTTAATTAATGTAAAATTGTTCTTTACACATTTTTCTTCTTTACATCACGCATCTGCTTTATTTTCAGACATGCGATGTCGCATCAGCAAAATTCTCATTTCACAGCCGCACACCGTGATTTCTTATCAACTGTAATCGCACATCGGTACAAGGATCAACATCAAGGTTGACGTGCCGAGAACATCAGCATCAAAAAGGATCTACTGAGTGCCACGACTTCTCTCTTTGGGAGGCTGTTAAGAACCCCGAGGATCACCTTGAGCCAGACGGGATTAATTCGTGATTCGAGATCGTCAGTCGAGAACGAACACCGTGATTTAAATATCTAAAGCACATATCGCAGTGAGAAAAGAACGAAAGACGTAGGACAAAAAGAAGCGATGCTACAAGACATACAACTGGGAAAGAAAGAGCGAAAGAAATCATACGCAATGTGAGTACCTCATTGGTGGAGCCGTGACCGTTCATCTTGCCGTCACCTCTGGTATCCCATTACCGGTCTGCGGCGAAACGTTCCGAGGATCGTTCACCTCCCTGCATCGGTACTCGAATATGGCGCATCTTGTATACTCGGCGTATACGCGCGCGCTTAGCGCGCTTCCGCGAGGACTCGCGATTTTTGGTTGCAAATTCAAGGTCGCCTCCTCCCCGTCGTCATTAACACCGAGTTCGACGACCTCCGCTCGGAAATTTGCATCGATCCGATGGGTGGCGAGAGATCGATTGCGATGACCGGTTGTTCGGCGCAGGCGACTTGTCTCCTTTACGAGCTGAAGAATGCGAAGTGGTCGAGCGTTCTCCAAGGAACCGTTGTCTCAAGTATCGGCAATTCTCCTTAAGAGCATTTACGACGAACTTCGCGCCGATCGATCTACGTGGATTACTCGTTACCAGTCACAATGACTAAACACCAGACGTGCAGTTTACATCAAGAGAGAATCGATCTCCCATCATCACTGATTCACGACACGTTCACATCGCTCTGATTGTTAAGATCGTATGCAAAATAAATCGTTAGCGTCTCACGGATCGTTCGAACGGATCGCTTCAAGAACGAGTTTTTTTATTTTTTGCATACGTTGTAGTTTTCGAAACCGATTTCTCGCCGATTTTCACGCTTGTCGTGGACCGAAATGGAGCAAGAGTCGCGCTGCGCGCGATGGCGAATCGATCTTTCCTACGTCCTTCGCGTCGGAGCGCTCTTCGCGGACTGGAGAGCGCCGCGGCGCGCGTGCACGGAGCCCATCGCTATCGCCGCAGGTAGACACCCCACCAAATACGCTGCTTGAAAATTCGTGTGGCCGCGAGTTAATAACCCGTTCTCGTGTATAAACGGCGTGCGCGGGCGGCATGTGTATTCGTGTGCCAATCTTCTTGTAAAGGAGAAAAAAAGAATTTTGAACGTCCGGATAATTATCGACGAAAGTTCTGCAAATGCCAGAAGAGGGAGATAATATCTCGCGCATATTTTTAAATAATTCCAATTTATTTCGTAAATATGCACTTTGAATAAGAAGTTTTGTATACTCTGGCAGAAAACTATAGAGATAAAAGTGTACATTTTATATTTTTTAATGCGCGCGCGAGTGTGTGCGCGCTTCTTCAAAACATTTTAGCGTACGATTAAAAGAGTTTCGCCGTCACTATCTACACGGAGACAGGATGTGGCAAAAATAAAATACAACGAGAGTTGAAATTAAACATCTTTACTTCACTCGGTTACAACGTATTATCGCGAGCGATATCTCGCGAGCGATACGTTCGCTTCGCGAACCGAAAGCGCGCTCGCAAAGCAAAGCGCTGTTCAACCGGGAGCTGCCTACAAGTTTCATATCGTTGTTCGAATCCCGAAATACCAGTGGAAATCGATATGTATATACGTGTTTGCCATGTACGGTTTTGCTACTTTTCCAAGTCGCGTCGAAAATTGAGAATAAATGCAAGAAATAGCGAGAAGATAGTGGATGTTCAAATATAATGTTTATCATGTTAATTTTCGTCGCGCAGAACGGCTTTTTCTTGAAATATTACTAAAATCGATCTAACTATCAGATTCCTTAATCGGGGAAGAGAAAAGTACATTTTGTGAATATAAACTATAATAGATTTGCACGAGTTCTCACTGTGTAAAATTGTTATTTTACACATTATGTATTATTTTACACATTCTGCAAGCAACACATAACTCTAAAATCGCGATTGTGTTATTTGTTTGGTATATTTTTATTCAACGTTACTTCATAGTGAAAATTTAAAAATGGTTCGTATTAACAAAAGTTTTACTAAAATACACAATCAGGTC
Organism: Pseudomyrmex gracilis; assembly: GCF_002006095.1. NCBI lineage: Eukaryota > Metazoa > Arthropoda > Insecta > Hymenoptera > Formicidae > Pseudomyrmex > Pseudomyrmex gracilis. The sequence continues at coordinate 1,513,534 of NW_018020585.1, read as the reverse complement.
TACGTAAAAAAAAAACCGGATTATTAAATTCAAAAAGGTGTCAAAAGAAGAAATCCGTTCCGAGCCAGATTTTCTCATGCATACTCACAATTAGATGCAGCGAGCTCTGATCCGCGATCTCGATTGCCGATCACGACCATTATCGGTCATTAATCCGAGCGTTCAACACGCGACGTGGCACGGCGAGAGAGTCACGACGTGAGACAACGCGACATTTTTTCGCGTCTCGCTCGTTGCCGCTTGATCCTCGATCGATCGTTTCAGCCGCCACGGACTCGGTGGAATCCCGTTACAACCCTCGCACGCGATCGCATCGCGCTTCCCTTCCGCAATTCGAAAACGTGCTGCCGATGTATGTACGTACGTATAAATGCACGAATAATGCATGTGCGTGTATATGCATTTTTAAAGTCGCAACGTACGGCTCGAAATAATTCGCGTCCAACGACAAGGGTCGAGGTGTCGCGATCGGTTAACTCAACGCGTCTGTAATTCGTCGCTCGTGTGTGTGAATCACAATAATTATACCACTTTTGAACGCGTCGTCGAACGCGTGATTACGCTAATTATACACCATCGCAGCGGTGATCGCACGAGCGGATAGTGCGGATAAAGGACTTTGCACTCGCACGCGGTTAAAGTTCACGGGGTAAGGTGATTAACCGGAATCAGCTTTTCCTCGTAACGAAATAGAGAGATTGTCCGATTTTATTTCGCATATATCAAAGCAAACCGCTCGGGAAGAAAATTTTCCCGTCAAGAAAAACACGATCAGATGTGATCTTAACTCTGTCAGTGTGAAGATAAAAATGGTCGAAAATGAAAAAAGAGAGTCGAAATTCGTTTGTGAGTTACTTCGAATATTCAGCTTCGGTTGTTATACACACAGACGAATTTCCGGTAATCCCGATCAATCTTAACCAATCCCGAAACGTCTAAAGAGGAGTCACTGCTCCTCAGTGCGGAAGACTTCAGTCTCAAAGGGCAAATCGATCTCGCCACAAAGCCGATAATCCGACATCCTACCCCCGTCAAAGTAAACGAACATCATACACAAGCGTCTCAGACACGATTCGACCCTTCCCACCCTCGATTCCAGCCCTCCGCTTCTCCATGCGCTCTTACCCTGCGGAGGTCTCCCGTGACCCCGCGTTTATGCGAACACACACCAGCCCTCCTGCCTCCTTCGCCTAGCTTCTCTCCCGACCGACTGCCATCGTGTGTATACCTGGTCTCTCACACTCGTCGCGCAAGAGAATCTCTCGGCGCGCTCGGGTTAATATCAGTGCAGCCGCAGATGCATCGCTGCACTACCGTGCAGCGCTCAAGAATACATAGGACTAGGGAGTCAGCAGGCGGCGGGAAAGAAAGGGGAAACGACGTCGTGGAGGAGGGGCCTGTGCCAACGTTACCCGCCGTCTGGTTTCCCCGGTTCTTGTCGCCTGTTTACAATCCTGGAAGACCGAGTCTGGTACACACGGATCGCCGGTATCGCCAGGTATGGCAGTCAACGCCGGTTTCGTACTTGACGCGGTTTGCAACGCTCGGACCGGCCGATGCACCGGTGGCCGGAGAAAAGCCCCGGGACGAGGCACAGGGCACTAAAAGGGCTCGCTGCGGAGAGTGTTCTCGGGTGCCCCGACCGGCTGCTGCTACCAGCCGCGAGCGCGGTGAACACAAGAACTCACTGCGGGGTTAAGGTTATACGGTGCGATGATGCTTCGATTATTCGCACGGGCTTCCGATTGCGATATGGTTTACCCGGAGCTCTGCCAAGCGCTCGCTGTTGCAGTCGTTACATTTGTAAGCGTAGAGTGTTAGTGCGTAATTCCATTATTTACTGACAAATTATCCGCTATTATTAGGAGACTATGACGTATATCCTGAGATTATCTCGGATTATACGGGATCTCTCTCGAGACGTGTACGAGTGTTTCAATGGATCTTTCGGTTAGGGTCTCAACTCCTTGGACGCTCTTGGATATCTTGTTGTTTTTCTTAAATACACGAAATCATTTAGATTTCTTTTATACGCTCGCACGTTCCGAAATAAGAACAAGGGAATGAATTTTTGATCAGCCAAGAACGCTTTTTTTATTTTGAACAAAAAAGAGATGAACCTCTCGGACTCGCGACATGTCGATATTTCGGAAGAACGTACGAGAATGCGGCGATCGTCAAGCGTATGACTTTCGTATGCAGCTTGACACAGCATACGAAGACGTGCGAAGATTTCGGAACAGATAAAAAAAAAAGAAAGGAAAAACACATCGGATCGGGGTAAGAGGAAAAGATAGTTCGCGCGTAGAGACGCTGCGAGGATCGTGCCGTGACCTTCGATCTCGAAGGAAACCTCGGGTTCTCCATATCCGACGAATGATGTCGTTCGTTAGCTCCGTTCCATTGGCCAGCGATTCTCAACCCGATCTACATGGAATTCCAGGAGGAACACGGCGGCGATGATATCAATACGCGCGTAGAGATATCCCCTCGGCGAGGGAGGCGCGCGCGCGCCATATCTCGCGCGATATATACCATTGTTGGCCGCACCAACATCCATTCTCTGCGGGTACACTGTTCGCTAAAAGTTCGAATAAATTGTTGGAAGAAAATTCGTTTCTGGCAAATATTCCAGAGAATCACACTGTGGGTCTTATCGTCACTGGGTGTAACGTGTATTTTTTAAAACTCACTGATATTTTCCGCAAATTGCGTTTCCGCTTATTTATCTAACCGAGGTGTTGAAGTGCGAAGAGCGTCACGGTCGAGCAATATGCTGAACATGCTCAGCACGCGATCGTTACTTACGCCGCCACCATAATCCGAGGCGGTTATATCCGCGCTTCTCCGCGCAACGGAGAAGAAAATCGAACGACTTGGCTTAAACGGCGATTCCCCCGCGTTGAAATATAAACACGTTCTCCATGAAATAGAAGCTTTCTCGCACCAATAAAGTAAACACGCTCAATAAAGACGGGCTCGTTACCTTTTGGCTCCCGGATCATTTGCCCACGCATCGCAGGGAGATAAAACCCGCCGCACCGGAATTCCATGTGCGTCACGTTTGCGCCGTGTGTTTTGAAATTCGAATCAGGTTCCGGTTCTTTCCAGGAGCCGCACGGGCCCGCACCGGCGGAGCCAATGCTCGTTCTTCGCGGTATTGTTGTTGTCGTCGACCTCTTCTTCTCGTCCGGCGATATGATGTAATTCGCTACACGCGTCTCCCCGCGGTTCTCGAATGAAAGGACTATCCGTACCGCGTTTCTCGTCACCTTGAACTTAAGACACCGTGTAGATATCGATATACGAGACCACACGCGTGTGTACATACATATATATATATAAGTCTCGCTTCTAACGAGTGTGCACGCTTCCCGCCAGTGGCGTAGAAGAGAGGAGAGCTTCGCTTCATTGAGTTTGCATTGTGTCACGTGAAGAGTCGAGGATTGTCGTAAAAAAAACCTGGAACTCGACAATCATTGAAACTGAATGATTGACGACGATGACTTGAGGAATTCACAATTTTGTGTATTTAGATTTTTATCAACGAATGAGAAGTATTTTTTTTATCTCGACTGCGTTCCTTAATTTTAACTTTCTTTAAAGTTTACTTCATCTTTCGACATTATTTTTACAAGCGATGTTTACAATTATGCGATATTTATTTGTTACCGCGAAGAGGATGTTGAAGATTGTTCTGCCGCGGGTGAGCGCGTAATAAATTCTTACTAATGATCGTGCGTTTTGTACATCAATGAGCCAATTGCCGCTACAGGCTCGCCGATACAGTTGACTGCGTAGATCTTGGCAATTATCACCTCAGCAATCAACACGATATTATTAGCTCGTTTTTACGGTTCCCTAATATTTTTCTAGCGTGCACGAAATGTCATTCGATCGCGATCGTTGAGCACGCAGGCAGCTTTGAACAGGCAATCGGAGAGTTTCGGAGCAACGTGACATTTTGAAGAAATGGCGCTTGTAAATTCAATATAACCGTCGTCGCAACGAGCTCTACAAGCGTTGTTATAAATACAACTTCGGTCGTGTCGTTCTAAACTCTTAGAAGTTTGTTACCCACTGTGTGTGTGTGTGTGTATGTGTATCATTTACACTGTAAGAACAAGTTTTATCTTGCAAATTATCGCAACAATTATGCGTTGAGATAAAGGTGAAATGCGTGCGTAAACTATTTCCCAGCGAATGTATGATCGACCAACAAAACGTTTAACATTTTTTTTTTTTTTACCAATCCACGAAGCAAATTGCCTTCGTTCCGCACAGTCGAACGACATCCGCATAAAGCCGGGGGATTACACTTTCCGGGCGTTACTCCGCCATGATCCTAAGGTAACGACAAGGTTAATCCGCCCCCTTTCGGGCAAAGAGTACCGCAACAAAGCGGAACAACCGCGCCCGTTGCTTTTACCGGAGGAAGTCGTGCACTTTCGGTACCGCGTTTCGGTCCCGCGTGCACTCTTCTCTCTACGTCTGACGTACATACGTACCTCTCCACGTCCAGTTCGCGCGCGTCGTGACGTTCGTTCTCAGATCCGACATAAAAGCGCGTACTGGAAAACGCACGTGTGAGAGTACGTTCGGGCTCTCTCTTCTTGCGCCGAGCGTGACATAGGAGTACTTGGAGGAAGGTAAGGCAAAGTAAGGCTCGTGCCCTGCCCGGTGACTGAACCCACACAGCATTTCACTTAAGGAGCGCACACGTATGCGCCGGCACACGTGCGCGCAAACCGGCGATCGCACACACTCGCGAGACCGAAGAACCGTTCGAAGAACCGAGAAATCTCATCAGTTAAGATATCGATGCACTTTCCAAATTGGGTGGAGAAAATGGGAGAAGCTACTTGTTAATCTCCATGCTGTTTTGCTATAGCGTTATCGACTCCTAGGCCGTGAGAAGAGCGATTATTACCGCAAGATAGGCGCGACGTAGATTGCAAAATATATATTTACGTTGCATTAACGGATATATTAAACTTTTCAATGCTTGTAATACGTTTCTCATTGACGCGCGTAATTTATCACATACTTAGGTAGAAACCTTTAAAAGGATTCTTTCATTACTTTCTATTATTAATCGTAAAATTGCGTTGTTTGTTTGCAAATTATGCGTAAAGAAAAATTCAGGACGCAACTTCCTACTTTACATTATTTTACTTCAAATGTCGTTGCTTTGTTTTGATATTTCAAAATAATTTTTGTCCACATGTACAAAAGAAATTAAAACCGACGCACGTAGTACGCTGCTATCTTGGTTTAGCGTATCTCGAAGGCTCGAAGGGTTTGTTTAAGTACCAGGAAGTACGCGCGGAAGAGCGCGCTCGGATGGAAGAGGAGCTCTTCATCATACGTGGAAGTGTGTGCTCTTTGCTCCGGTCTGTTATAAACCTTCCGAGAAGCAGCGCCTTGATTACGAATGTCGCGCTTAGGAGAAGTGACATGTTCACGACAGCCTAATCGCCGCGTTTGCGTTTGCGGAACGCTCGCACGAAAGAATACTTAAATGCAAATTATGTGAAAAAAAAAAAAAAAAAACAAACAAAAATAGTGTAAACTGGAGAAATGAGATCACGTACCTTATCCTCGCACGTCTTGTGGCAGATGTACTTGCAAACTGAAACAGAAAAATCGTTATACGAATAATGCAAGTTCTCACAGTTTTCCCGTTTCTTCGTTAACTCGAATATAACGCGCGAAAATCACGTGTATCACGATTACAAATTGCAATTCTGATAAGAAATAGTAAATAATTAGTGGAGCTTTGTTTGTTCGTTAAAACGATTATTATACAAAGCATTATAATCATTTCTTCAATGATCCACGCGTCACGATAATCTACGGTAATCACGTTAATTATTCGTTTGATGCGGACGCGGTGCGCGTGATCAATTCGATCTGACTTTCACGCGCGCTCGGCGTATACGAGAGTGCTTTTCGGCGTTAATCATAGTAATCATCTCATGTAATCTGGAGCACGGCGTTGGAACGTAATGTCAGTAATGACGCTAATAATCATAATAACAAGAAAAATATGAGAGCCCGAGTTTTGAGCCCGCGGCAACGTTTCTAACTGGCACTTTCCCGCCAAGCAGAGGCTTCCCTATCAGCGATTGATTCGAGAGTACTACCGACACGATGAGAGCCAGCTGTTACTACCGACGAAAGCCCTGAAGGGGAATGATGTTATCGACTCACCTCTGCAGCAAGAGGCTTGCTTGATCACCGCCTGGTGGCACAGATGACATGGTCGAGGCTTGCGCAGTTGTTTGGTGCGGAACACGTGACATTGGGGTTCAAAGTCGCTCTGAAACACATAGCAAAAAGAACTTAATTACCAAAACGATTGGCTTTGACAAAAGAAGCGTCATCGATTGGCGCCGTTTTGCGCTTTTTACGACCGACTTTTTCATCGACGTCGATCAATTAGGCGCAAGAACTTCTCAAGCGATTAACCTCATTGGACGAGGCGGCATTTATAAATGAGAAGCCTGTTCAGTGGCATTCGAGAGAGGGAAAAATGTTCGAAACGAGGTCACAGATCTTAAACCACAGCCGTAACGACCGACTCAGTAATGCGGTGAAATATTTACAACCGAAATTATGAGTTTGGAAGATCGACGAGGTCGATGTTTGGGTGTTTTGAATAAACAACACGTTCAACGTTAATCATTTGGACGCGCCTGGCCCAGCAAACACAAAGAGTAACAGTAACGTAACATTAATTTCTTACTCAACAATGTAACTGCGATGTAACATGCCTCGTACGTAGCAGTTACATCGTTGAGTGGGAAATTATAACATTAACGTTACTTTGTGTTTGCTGAAGGGTAGAATGTCAGCGCGAAACATATGAATTATTTGTATATATATAACAGTTCGGAACCAGAGGAGATATTTGATGACTTGTTGTCACTTAATAAATGTCTCCTCTTCCCAAACAAGAATTCTAACTATATGGGTCAATACTGATAAATAGAAGCAAGATATTGTATGACAAAAAAGCGGAAGTCTGTGTAACTTGAAAAACACAATAAAAGTTTCATACATTCGTGCGGACTAATATTAATGTTGCGTCCGACACAAAAATAGACTTAAAAGAGTCGTGTGGAACTGGTGCAAAAAATCTAAATGAACTAGAAAATAACAAGACAGAAGTATATATCATATTGCATGCAACTGTAACGAACTCATCGCAGGATGTGAAACGTCAGAAAACAGCATCACATGCGTGATATTTGCCGTCTCGCAACGAGCTCGTACAATTAATCACATAACAAACCGGGGATCAGCCTCGCTTAATCACTGCTCAGATAATCCTCCACCGAGCGCGAGCGGCAATTATAATCATTCTCATGTGTGGCTTTTCTGCGGCCGCAGATGGAGCGAGGCGCTCTCGAGCAGACGGCCGGCGCATAAATTGAGAAAACAGAACAGCCATTCATTAGGATCGCGTTTATCCCCGGATGTGTGTTGCCGGCGGTAAGTTCGCCTTCTCTCTACGACTTCAGTACGACAGTCAACCTGTTAACAGTACTTAAGCCGGTGCACAGTACTCGGTCGGGAGAGGCAGTTCGCAAAGTTATGCGCAAATAAGCGCCCGAGGCCGCCGGCACCGCATCCTCCGCCGGAGCCCAAGACTCCGATTACGAACACGCGATCCGAATGGAGCTCTCTTCCCCGAGGAAGGCGGATACCCCGTCTTTTCACCCACGTCGATCGAATCCCCGGAGAGGAAAAACACGCGGATTTGAATATGAGTTACCGTGATTATGCCGGTGAGATTCGCGCTCCGTGAAGCACGATTTTACAATCTCCACGTACATGTACTCACAGATAGTTCACATAGAAATCCATATAGAATTCTCTCGGAATAAAAATTTTCCGATGCGTATAATTCTAGCTTGAGATAAAAGGTGTTGTAGAGAAGATAGAGAACTAGCAACGGTTGCAATGGTATTTTGTTATTCAGAGAGACTCGCATTTTACCAAAAAAATAAAAAAATAAAAAAAAAATAGAACATCTGGAACTACGCAACATAGAGATAACGCAATGTTGCACACGCGCATATCTTCATTACGGTTTGCGAAACTCGCGAATAGGTGAACGCACGTATGTACACTTTTCTCCCGGCGCGAATGCTTAGCGGATTTAATCATCGCACGTGCGCAATGCAGCAATAAAGTGTTTTCTAGCGAGCCGTGTAATTGAGACGCGAGAAAAAAAAAGCGCAGCGCGCTCGGGAGAAGAGAGATCCCACGATGAAATTCGCACGATACATATCGCGTCGTTCGTTCGCCGCGCGAGACGAAAATTTTTTTTATTTTAACAAACTTCGACCGGCGACGAAAGTGTCGACACGGATTGCAAAATATCGGACCATTACCGTGCCGCAATATTTTATAATTATCGGTTTTATCGGTGCCGCGAGGCACACGCGCGATGAATTATTATAATGTTGTTACGAACGGCTCGAGCGTACGTACACAACCTTTCTTTATTGGACATTATACGCTGCGGCACTTTCTTCTTTCCGTCGTCGTCGTCGTAAACGTCACCACATGCTTACATTTTTTTTTTTTTTTAATTAAACGATAAAACACATTCGTTATATCGCTTGGTTTTTCACGCCGCGGGATTTGATCGATGGACGCCGCCGTTTCGTCGAAATTCTGAACTGGTTTATCGTCACGTAACGATATATAGGATATAGTATCTTGTCACTTCGCCATCGCAAGAGTTCGTTTGCTCGACTGAATCTTACACACACACACACACACACGCAAACTCTTTGAGGAAAACATTACGTACTTGGGATGTAAATTCCTTGTGAGAAGAGAGAGAAATCCTATACGTGCATTTTAAACACGCGTTTTTTATATTTCCGTAAGAATTATGCCGCGCATCGCCTTTCTCCCATTAGTTTCCCTAACGAGAGTCTCTCTCGCGTTATTTGGTGAATATCGTTCATTTGAAAAAAAAAAGCAGCAGTAGAAGCAGCGGTAATAAACGGCGCGTTAATTATCGGTCGATCGTGACTATTGCGCGCGCATAGCATTCCGCGCTTTTGAGAGAGATCGTCGGAATTCGAATGGAAACACACATGAATCGAGATGAAACGGCTGTGTTTAATGCCGTTCGGTAAAGTGGTCGATGATGTTCTCTCAACAGTAATTCAATCCGCTTTATTCGTCGAATTCCCCATCGCGCGCGCGATGACGTTTCTCAAATTGAAAATTTTAACGTAGCATAAAAACAGCGGAAAATACCAAACGCGCGCGCGCGCGCTGCGCGTAGGTCTTTATTCATCGCGGAACACGATTGCGCATACATACGTCTTGCTGTAACTAATAGTCAGATTAATCAATGTACCTGAACCTTTGACATCGTCGGAATGAATGCGCCGCCGCCATTGATCATCACGGGACTAATTGATCTTTAATCTCCGCATAAATTGGCAGAATCGTTTGAACTCCGCGAAACTTTTGCGAAATTTTTCGAAACGGATATTTGAAATTCTTCATTTTCTTTCGATATTGCGCGAAAAATTATCTGAATTTTTTTGCGACAAGTTTACAAACACGTCGGTTATTTTCCGGTCAAAGAATTATTTGTTTTTTTTTCTCTCGTTATATATTTGTTACGTAATCGCTCGGATCGCGCAATTTATCGCGCGCATAGCTCACACACGACTTGAACGCGCGTGTGTATTTTTTTGTTTACTTTACATTCGAGAGGCAGAAAGGTTTTTCTCGTAACAGAGTGCACGCGAACACACGTAAACAAGACGGCACGGCGGGATTTCGTTTTAACGAGCGTACTGATTTAGGACCGCATCATGGATAATCCACCTCGCCGCGGGTGGATAATAACTGTATTTCACAATAGAAATTCAGTGGATCGTGCGATATATCATGTAACGTGTAATTTCAGCGGTGTGCGTTGAATGAGCGCAATATAATGCGTATAACATTGTGCGGTTTAGCGATAATTTGTGACAAATGTGTGCGATGGGGGGGCTTTGGTCATCGTTTTAATGAATCCGAAACAGATATATAGGCGCAGATAGTTCCGCGGCTCTAAGCACCTGTTGTTTCATTAAATTCGGCGCGCTATTAAAATTGGATATTAAATTACAGTGTACAGTTACCGCTTTTAATGACGAAAGAATAAATAAAACTTCTTCATCGTAGCTTTCGCTCGGTATATAATTACATTAGCATAAATTAAAAAGTTTTACATGATTCTCTGACACATTTCCATACAAGAAGAAATTTAATTATATTCTAGACACACGCGCGTGCGGAAAATGAATTAGAAAATATCGGTGAAGCTGAAACCCAGAAGAGAGTTTAATCAATTTCGAAACGTGTGTAATTAATGTAACAATCTTTAACAAGACACGCTTCTATTTCCGTCAAATTACACCAAACGGGCTGTCATAAATTTTCACATTTAACCTGACTCGAGAAAGCAATTTTGCGAATAACCATCTCAACGGGTAAATGCTCACTGATCCACTAAAGCATAATTCTCGAAGATATCCCGCTGAGCGAACTTACGTCTTCTCCAATAGATCTATCATGCGTTTCAATTAATAAGCATTTATATGAAACGACTTGTTTCACGCATAGACGGAAAACGGCAACCGGCACTCTTGAGAGAGAGAGAGAGAGAGAGAAATCTATAGAGAGAAATTCTTTCTTACAAAAAACTTGCTTATCTCTCAAATATTCTAATGCCACTGAATTGAATTCCTCACACAAGACCCTCCCATTTCAATTAAAATCTGTTTATTACAACGATTACTTATTCTCTCTTACGGTCTACGATATTCTTCGTATATCGAAAAATCGAAACCTCGAGATCGCAGTTCTACATTCTCTTCGTGGAACCAGATCCTCAATCAAGAATCTATTTACAGAGTTTCTATCTCTGATTATATGTATGCAGACAGCTCGCGCAGAAAGTCGGGAGCTTGCGCAGAGCACGAGTTCAAAGCTCGCGCGAGCGATTCAAGTGGCATCAAGTACGCTTTCTCTGTCGCGATACCACGTCGCGAGCGAGCAGCGCGAGATAGAATTTGAGATAGAAAAAGAGATAGAGAGAGAGAGAGGAGATGAAGAAGAGGAAGAAACGGCGGGAGGCAAACGAGAGCTCGAACAGAGCCGGCTTTGTCGGTTCGCGTTCGCGCTTGCGACTCGGAGCACTTCGACTTGCATTAAATGCAAAGATACAAAGACGCGAATCGCGCAGTTCTTCATTCTACCCATCTATCTGTCTCTCTCTTCCTTTCGAGTTTCTGCTTCTCTCGCGTGCATTTTATTTCTCAATGATTTTATCTCCGTATCAAACGGGGATTCTAGTGGGTGGTGTGTGATATGCAGAAAATACCGACACGCGAACTATTATTAGAAAGACTGGCGGATATAATTCCAGACATTTCTCCAAACCTCTTTGATCTAATGACAATGCAGCTGCTTTGTCTGCTATTTTTTTTTCTTTTAAACTTTGTCGTGTATTGAATGCTAACAAGATTTTTTTCTAAGAGAATGATGTAATAAAATCAAAAAAATCTCAAACAATTTTACTCGCAAAGCAAGAAGATGAAACATCTCATTATTCGGATGCGATCAAATCTTTTATAATGTGAAATAAAAAGAAATTGCCGTGCTAATAGTACGTGCGGAACAAGCTCCGGGCACGCGCCATTATTCAGTCCCGACGACAATCCGTAAGGGTCTGAGCGATCGGTCGTCTGATCGCTTGTTCGTCGTCGCGACTGATCGCGCTGACAAACGATTCGCCAAGGTGGCCGACGCGCTTCAGCGAGAAAGCACAGCGCGGCCAAGAAGAAAAAAGAAAACGTACAAGCGATCGGGCCCAGAAACGAGGCTAACGCTGGCGGTGACAAGATCTACGCTCGCATGACGGCTCGCGCACAGCGAGCGCCTTGTCTCTCGCCATTGGCACGTAAGCGCGCGGTCGTGTCTTCGCTCGAGCTTAGTTCCTCGAAAGCATCTCCGCGCGATCGCGTTTACCCCTCCCTCGCCACGGAAGCCGCGCGTGTAATGGAAAACGACGGCGGAAAGGAGGAATTGAGGGAGAAGATGACGAACGAGGCGGATCCGCCCGCTTTTAATTCCGAGACTGTTAATGAACCCTGTAAATTATTCGCGCTCGTTCGTATTCCGCGATGCGTTGATGCGTAACATTTATCTCTTTCACATTACACACACGTGATACGTTCACGTGTTAAAATTTTCTCGTGTGAATTTTATCGAGATTAGAAACTTTACCTCTAATAATCCGGCGCTTTGAACGAGAGCTAAATGAAGATCGCGAGTTGAAGTTACGTATTCTCTAATCGTTCTTTGCGTTACGAAGGAAATAACTTTCAAGGTGAGAGCGGCGGCCGTATCGTTCGTACATTCACGGCTTAACAAATTGCGGGAGCGTGCAAGCGCGCGAGATGGGCACAGAAAAAGAATCCGGGATCCGTGCTCGCGGAGCGTGGCGATTTTATATATCTGATGGCGTGCTCGTGTCCTGTGAAGCGCTTCACGAGGTGTGGCGCCGTGCGCGCGCGCGCGCGCGTGCTCCGCAATGGCGCGCGTTGATGATAATCGTCGAGACGAAGGGGGTAACTTGCTCGCACACCGAACGGACGAGATTTATAATTAAGTCAGACCTCGGTAATTAATTACTTAATAATTTACATTCTTATTAGCGCGGCCCATTAAGTTAAAAACCAATTAGACGAGACATCAATTCGCGTTGCGCAGATGCCGCTCGTTCAGATTGTTTTGTAACGTTTGATCTCAACCGGAACAGAAAAACTCGAACCAAGTAATTTGTGTGTACACGTGTATTTTCATATGAATATGTAAACCCGTTAGTTAAAACTGGAAATACTATGCTGTAAAACTTACATGGTATATGTATGTTACATAATTTATCGACGGACGGAGCGGCGCGCGCGATTCCTTTTTTTTTTTGCTTTTATATCATTTCCGCGCAACGAATACCGATAACATATTCTCGACTGTAACTTTGCCTTTGAGCAGAACGATAACTCACAAAGTCGCCGTGCGATCATTGGCATTCCGGACGCAACGTTCGCTCGCGTAATAAAAAAAAGAACAATGGAAGGAAAGAAGAGGAAGAGATCGAGAATAAAGGTTCGTGTGGCATAACAATGGGAGAAGCAAGGATGTAGCGGAGAAATAAATATAAATATAAACATGTATCGAAAGAGAAAGGTAACATATATTTCTCGCAGATGAATTATATTCTATCTTGCTGAAACTTCTGCTCGGAAATGAAACTTATGAAAGAAATATTGTAAAACATCTAATGATAAACTCTAACTCACTTGATAAAATGTGCGATTTTTGTTTTTTTGAATTAGTCGTGACGTTTGTTTTTCTCTTTTCGAGACGGCAATTTGTCACGTTCGAATTTTCGAGTAGAGCGCGAACAAAAAACCCACCGAGTGTTTCAAAACGGTTATAGTTACGCCATTGGCCATCGCAGAACTTTGCCACCTCGATAGCTTCGAACTGTCATATCGCAATTTCGCCGTAGCCGGAATCGCCGATGACATCGAGAACCGCAAACGATCGTACGAAAGGCGTAAGAACGAACGTCGTGAAAACGAAGATTAAGAAAGGAGCAAACACGGCCGTGTGATTGGTAATCCTCTCGGCCGGTAAATCCGGCATGGAAATAAGAACGGACCGCGCATTCGAGAAACGATATTTGTTATTCATTGGACGCCCGAGCGTGCGTGAGTTCACGCGGACCGACGTGCATTAGGCTCGTGCGATCACGCGCCAATAAATTTCCATTTGGAGCCTTCGGTTGTGGTCGCCTTTTGGGCTCGGGTGTCGAGTTTCACGAATTTCGTCACAAGTTTCGGTCGCTCGGCAAAGAATAGTATTTGTTTCGTCATCCACTGACGAGAGCAGATCGAAGTTCATGCATCTTGTACGTATGCGATGGATTTAAAGAGTTCGTTTGATTTTGACATTTCATCTTTAATTAATCTTGTACGTTTTAATTATCGGAAGGTATATGGCCAATCGTTCTTTGATTCGCGTGCCGCACAATATAGACACGCGATCGCTCTGAGCAAGTTGTAAATTACATTTTACTACCAAAAGAACAATTTGCAAAGCTTAATACATCGTGCGCCACGATTTTAAACCGCGTTTTAAGAAACTCGAGAAAAGAGTTCGCAGTCAAGCAAATTGAACGCGGATTAATATTCTCTCCAAGTTTTTTTTTTCCAAAGACGAACTGAACTTTACTTTCTTTTGCCCGATCGAAATGGAAATTCGCTCTCTCGGTGAAGCATTAACGCTTTTACATCGCATTCCGAATCTCGGGAGGAGGATTTTTTTTTTTTCAAGGAACACGAATTTCGAGACTCGATCCGCGCGTCACGCGCGGCAGCGAGAAACCGAGACGCGCGCCGGCTATTGACAATGAACTTGGAGATATCGCGCTGGGCAGACGAGAGGAGATATCCTCGCGGGCGCATCCCATCAGATCGCGCGGGCTGATAAGCGCGCCCGGTCTTGCTGTACTTGACACAACGCGCGGCGTGAGATTATGTTGCACGTGCGCCGGACGTCGTGGCGATTCAGCCCGGCGAGGGTAAAATGCGGCATGACGAACGGCCGCGGCACTATCTCGCGGCATGCCCAACCGGTTTTCCTTTGCGCGGAGAATTTCGCGCGGGGATGTCCGTGAATTGAGGTACACGTGCGCCGATGATCGCGCTCGAGCTACCGCGACGGCTGAACGACGACGCTGCGGGAGGATAGATTACATTACATCTTCGTACCGAGGAATGTTGCCCCGGGTTTTTTAAGTCCGACATTTCCGCAATGCCGAGCAATAAGATGCGCGCGCGTGTGTTATGTAAGATTTTCGTGAGCAAAAAAAAAAAAAAAAAAAAATAAGTCTTCTGATATCAAGCGCGCGTGTAAAGATAATTCTCCGAATTAAATGTCTGTCGAAAAATATGTAACTCGGTAATTGAATTTTATTCTGTCATGTTCGTTTTTACGAGTTCGTATAATATTTCATTTTAAGCGTGCTACATTTCACTGTGAGCAATATAGATATTCCGTGCTTTGAATACTTGCATATGAATCTTACGACAACCTCGAGTGCAAAGACTCGAGGATGGTAATATCCGCGTTCTCGGTTTAATATGATTCGCACGAACTCCGGCGGAAAATATCGACTATTTTTCAAGATACTCCATCGGATACTTACGTTACGACGGACCGTCTTTATTGGACGGTCCGTCGAATAACAAGACGGTGAAATTCACGGTTGGAGCGAAATGGAAAATCGGAGTTACCGGGGGGCGTATCCGATTGTTAATCCGGTGCCGCCGTTTGTCATCGTTAGATAATCCGCAGTGATTTCTAACGGGCGAAAAGTTATCGCGGCAGTTGCAGTTTTTGGAATTTTTGTTTTCGCGCGTTCTGAGTTAGATACAAAACTGCTACGTATTCTTCGCGAATACAACGTCCCGTTGAAAATAGGTCAGGCAAAACATCACGAAAATCAGCGGAAATCGTGTCACGAATTCACCGCGTTCGTCGCCGGTTGTTGCGCAGAACGTCAGTTTCTGGTACACACGCTCGTGAACTATCGAAATTTCATTTCGAGCGCGTAACGATCGCATATGTGTATGTGTGTGTGTGTGTGTGTGTGTATGCGTCATCGTTGTCCCTGATCGCGAGCGCCGAAACGCTATAAAGACGAAAGAACGACCGACAGTCAGTCGAAGACTGCGCCACGTGTATGGGCCATGTTATTACTCGGAAACATCATAATCCTATATCATCGCGGATGGACACATGGAGGAGTCACGTATAAATCTCTCTTGGCCCCTTCGTTACCGCGGGCAGGCTCGTGGAATTTATTCATAGAGGCGGCGGCCTGTGAACTTTTCGACTATTAACAAAAAGCGTAGAGCGGGCCCTTTTCTTTGCCACGTTTTTACGATTTTTCGACGCGCCATCAAAATGCGAGATCATTTTTACATATTTCAAATTTCTTTTACTTTTAGAGTTTTTCGTTTTTTTTTTTACCGTTCGTTGAAAGCACGCGGATTATATTCGAAACGTGTGCTACGACACGTGAGATTTTTCACGATAAAGTGTATTTTTCCTCGCTTCTTTTTCGCGTTTTGCAATAACGCGAACGAAAAAATGCAATTACGATAATTTTAAATTTATATCGTTTTTGTGAGTTCAACGGTAAAAAAAAAGAAAAAAGTTCGGCAATAAAAACTTGACGACGTATATATCTGCGAGCACTCGAATATAAATCTCACATTATATTTTCGCACACAATTTCTCCGTGTACGTATCGAAATGAAATAGTGAAAAATCCGCTTTTTGCCCTCGATAATCGAGTATTGAAGCGACGAGTGTCGCTTTCCAGATACGGTTTCTAGAAAAGAAACATTTCACATTTTTACGATTCTACTGTCGTCGCCGGTCTCGTCTCCCAAAAGAAAAAACGACGGACGCCTCTCACTTTCTCGATTTTGACATGAAATACTCGACAAGTTCCCTGGCACGTCGACCAGACGCAGATGTTATCGGAAATTTTCAAAGAGATTTAAGAAAGGAAGCTTACGCCTTATCTTCTGCTTATATGTTTTATGACCAGTTGAACAAAAAAAACACTGCCGTTTGGTAACAATTGTAACATGCACTTTGCTCCGTCAGAAACATATTGTACAATAGAAGAGAATTCTTAGGAACTGGACGTTCGGAATCGTAAAGATATGTAAATACGCAAATCTTGAATTATTTGACAACAACAAACACAAAGAAAATAATTTTCATTTGCTGTGTGCTCGATTTATGAATTTTAATAAGGCGCGCGCTGTGCGTTTATCACATTCTGGCGGCGTCACAATTTCGAGACGCACCTGTCGGATTTAGAACTGATGATGAAATAATTCTCTACGAGTCAACCCGTGTCAGAGACCTTTATATTCCTCGTTGACATTCCAGAAAGGCAGATGACTGCAAGATAATTTACGTAATCCAGTCGAGCGTTTCATTGTTCCGCGGTAGCTGTACGGTAGTGTACAGACAAATTAACCTTTTGCAGTCACCCACGAGTTCTCCCCGAGCGAAATTCCACATCATATTTCATTCTGGTTGGTTTCACATCGAGCCTCATACGCGACGTAGAATTTCGCGATAATTTTTTTACGCGCGCTAAAACTTACTGATCTTACATCTTTTTGTAATGCAGCTCTCTCTCTGACTCAGTTCGTTTTTTTCTCATAATTTTTCCACGGTGTTCGATGCGATTATCACGCAGCGAGTTACCGAAACAAACAAATAACTTTTTAACAATGTCTCTTTGCAAAATTATTATTCGTTATTATTTGAATTTAATTACAAGATATATCAGAGAGGCGTAAAAAAATCGGTTTTACGAATTGTGCGCGTGCGGATGTTGATGTTCGTTTCGTAATTCTTCGTACTTCGGTGTTCGTACGACCGGCGGATTCACTTGGACGAGCTTAATTGCTGCTGATCACCGAGCGGCGCGATAATTGGAACGCTCCCGAAGCTAATTACGATGAATGCGCGAGCGAACGGATGCCGGATGGTTCATAACCCCGGCTATCTGTATCTCGGATGGACACATGTGCGCGTGCGATACGTCGCGCGGCTCACGAACACGTCGCGGCCCGTTCTTCGATCGTCGTGTTTCCGTTGCATCAATTCCGATGATTATGTCATGGATGCAATTGTGGCGCCGCGATACGTAAAGAAGGTTCTTATCTTCCAGTTACACTCGAACTTATGGTTTATCGTCAAGTTCTCGTATTGTCGAGACGACACACAATGAGTGATAGGTTATCGCGGGTTATTCTCTCTCTTTCTCTCTCTCCTTCCTGTGACGTTTTTAATTTTTTATTACTACTATTGTGAGAGCTTCAATGAAAAATTCATTCAATTAAAAAAGAGGAGAGATTTTTTAAAATTTCGAATTTTTTGTTATTTTATAACTTTATACTCACCTGTAATATTAAATTACAAAATAAAATAAATTTTTGTTCTGCCGCGAAACTAGCACGTAGTTCAATCGCCTCCACCCGGAGTTACCTTTACACGCTGATTTAACGCAACACGTTGTTTCGTAGAAGTTGAGGCACAAAGTCGTTCATTATTAAAGCAACTTTTCCAGAACTAATCCGACTGGTTGCGCTGTAACGGAAGAATTATTAACGTCCTCCGCAAAAAGCTTCCTTATCTGTGCAAAATCTCCCTCGCCTACTTTCTCCCGTTGTTTATCCCGACAGAATAGAGCGGCACGACCACGTGAAACATTAGTGCCGGGCAAGTGACCTCAATAATTTAATGCATATTACCGCTCTTTTATGCACGACTCCTTGTTAAACCGGAGATAAAGCGTTGTTGGAGCTTCAAGAGGAAACTGGCCGAAAGCAAAAAGTGACTCTCTCGGATTGTTGCGTATTTTTTTCTTCGTGAAAAAACGAGAAGAGCGCGACACTTGCCTGCATTTTATTAATGTTAAATGTGCGCCCTTTTCTACCCGTGTATCCCGGTGATTTGTTAGAAGCATGAATTAAGTGTTCGGGAGTGCAATTTTATGCGGGCGAGTGTACGTACACACAAGCAGACTCGCCGCATAAAGTCGGCTGTGAATTCGCACGAGTGAATTTATCGCGAGAGTTCGCGTTTAAAAAAAAAATTCTCGACATAACACACAAAATTTATAAACAATTTTTCGCCACCACTTTGACGCAAGATATTAGAGTGAAATCAATTACCGGATTCCTCTCGATCTCGATTTTGATACGTTATATACTAATTACCGGTTATCGTCATTACGCTGTGCGGTTATCTACGAAGAAAAAAAATGGCAAGTGAGTCTGCAATCTCGATCGCGTCTAATAATAGCGCGCGGAATATTAAACAAATTGAACGTCGTCGCGCGATCGGAAATCGGATGCAAAACTTACCTAGTCATGTGCGAGGCATTACCGCGAACGGCTTGATGATTTGAATTTCGATCGACAGTCAAGTCGAGCTACGGCGTTTTGTTTTTTTTTTTTTAAGTAAGATCTCTAATTCCCGATTAGAACGTCGCCAGCGTCGTTCTTAATGACTTATCGTTAATTAAATCAGCACCGCTCGATCTTCTCTCCTTTATGCACTCTGCACAGACCCAGAAACTAAGCTGCAACTATTTTTTTTTTTTTTACTTCGAAACGCTCGATCGACGAGTTATTTGATCGTTGGGATAATACACTACTTCCAGAGCGTGCACAGGGTGTTTCAGAAAGTGTCGCCGTAACTCTACAAATTCCTTGACCGACTTCGATCCGATTTGTTCTTAAGAACAATGTTTACAAATCGTTGATTTCAGAACAAAAAAAATAATACAATAACAAATTTTTTTAATCGTCTCAACTTGAGCAAATTGGAATTCAATTGGAATTCATTGAAATCGTTCATCAAGAAAAGTTTCTAGACGATATCTCTTTCGTATTATCTAACATCCGAGAACATAGACATTCTTTGTGATTTCAAACGGATTATGATAAGTGAATATCAACGAAGTATGTACGACTGTTACGTAACTTCACATAGCAACAAACAGTATACTCGTGTCGACCTCGGTGTATGTATTCATGTGTATGGAACATATTACTAGCAAGGATACGGCCTCATTTGTCAGTATTACGCGTATTTCTTATCTACTAGCAATTCACATAAAATATATCTTTTTTCTCAAGGCTATTTGGTTTTGAGTTAGTAATAATGACAATCGTTCTTCGTTTGGTTATTTATCTTTTTAAATATATTGCCATTATTAAAGATAAACACGCGGTTGCGTGTGAATTGCAAAATAAAAAGTAATAAATAATGTTATAAATTGCCAGAAGGTATGAAAATACCGAAACATAAAATATAAATTCTGAATCGCATTGCACAATTTGTTTCTGAGGATTTTCTTCTAGTCGTACATCTTCTAGTTTTTCCCGCTAGAGAGAGAGAGAGAGAGAGAGTACCAATTATCCTCGAGCGTTCGATGATATCCCTCATTCGATCTACAACGTTCTCGAACGTCTGCACGCGCGGTGAGAAAAACTCGTCGGATAATAACGGAAGGTCCTCACTCGTGGGCGTGGAAATGGAAGACGTATTTCCACGTTGATGGGATTATAGCGGGCATAAATAACGGAACGAACGTAAACCTCCGCAACGCGACAGCGAGAAAATGTGTGCGCGATGAAAACTTTCGAAATCTAGATCTTCCTTGTCGAGTTATCTTGTTGCCAGCAAATAATTTTCTTTTTTTGCGAAAGGAAATCCGGAGACGGAGAGTTTTCCACAACTTTCGCGGAATCATAAATTTATGTGCACGGACAGTTCGGAGTGCAAAAATTTCGTCGCTTGGAACGTAACATATGTATCTCGAAAAAATCGTAATAATAATTGTATTCAATAAAAAACAAAGATATTTTAAATACTTTAGAAAACAAAATGTGTTTTCGTTGATTTTCAAACGCTTCGTTTGGTTTTGGAAGATGCAAAATTCGACGATTAATAATTTATAAATTTGTAAATTATCCACCAATTAAATTATGAATTATGAATTGTTCGATATATCATGATCTATTGCGAATCAATTTTGCAATTACGCAGGATCACAAAGATACGCGATATCTGTGATCTAGGGTGCGCGTCGCGTAATTATTCGATTCATAGACGTATCCTCGATGCGTCTCCCGATCCATTGAGAAAATCATCTTTCACGTGCGCGCGTAGAGACGCATGTTCGTTATATAGACACGTGGCTAAGAACACAGATAGCTTCTCGGCAGCTACGCAATCTGTCGATAAATCTTGCGCATAGGTGCGCGCGCGCACACACACATGTGCGCCGATAACGGATCGCTATAGATACCAGAGATTCCATTGTTTCACATGTACACGAGTTTGCTTTTACATAGCTCGTTATCGGGAGATAAATGCAGATCTACCGACGCAACAGTGTTGCAACCAATATTCATACAGATAATATTAGATAACGTAACTATTACTTCGAATATACATGTTGCTCTATTGTTGCTGCAGCATCATCAATGACGTTGATAATAAATCGTCGACTTATACAGTTTGAATGAGAAATGCGCACTGTTTCAACACGAATTCTGACGATAACGACCTGTGAAGTGAGTTAAATTACGATCGAAAAGAAACTTCTGAATGCGATAAATAAATTCAACGAGAAATGATTTGTAAGAGACCAGTTCAAATTCTTCGAATCCTAGTTCTCTGGCATGTTTTTTTTTTTTTGTTTTTTTAGTTGAGCTACTTCTCTAAACTTTTCGTAATCGCTATTTCTGGAACCGCCCATTCGTCATTAATCGCGCCAGTATAAATTCAAAGCTTCGGAGATCAATCGTTTCCACGAAATCCAACCTCAGACCTGACGCAAACATTAGCGAGCACCCTCGAGTAGATCGATATCGTTTCAGATCTACTATGTAACCCTAGTCCCAATTGGAAATACCTATACCCGGGATTTATGGTCGCCGATGTAAACGCAACACGCACCGCTGTGCGTCACGATCGTAAGTCAGTCCGCAGAGCGACCGTACGTACGTGCCTTCCTACATCAAATCAACCGCCGACGTTTACGTAACGCCATAACGCTTGCGTTCCGCGTAATTTCAATGTCCCATATTCGGCGTCCTGTCGCGCCGCGCCGCGCCGCCGGCGAGCGCACACGATGTCTTTCATCCCGCTCAAAACGTCCGCGCGGGAACGCGAATGTGGAACAAGCTGTTTCCGGCGCGCGTTGATCGACGCGTGTAAAAATGGAAATGAGCAATTGTTGCGTACGTGCCGCGGATTTGCGCGCCGAGACAATCGTCGTGATTAATCGAGAAACTCGCAATGCAATGTAAGTTTTGTGCGCGCCATTACTAGACTCATCAGCTTCTGTTAGTTCTGAAACGCTTGGAATACTAATACGTACATTGTGTAATGTGTGTGGAGAGAGAGAAAGAAAGAGAGAGAGAGAGAGAGGAAAAAAGAAAAAGACAAGGAAAGAATAAGAATAGTAATAAATTGACTTTACAATTTTAACTTCTGAATAGATTTACATTTTTATTGGTAATATATCATTTTGAGTTGTATTAAAACGCGCGGTTACTTCATAAAGTGTATAATTATTTTTATAACGCATAATTTGATTACATCATGACCGAGACAACGAACGTTTATTTCCCAGCGATTACATTAGTAGAGGTCTTATTCTGGCCTCGTGACTATTTAGCTGATAATAGGAACGCGTTAATAACGTTAATTGGTACAGATAAAAAGTAGGCCAACAATAAATGAAGTTAAAACCATGCGTACCTATTCAAAAAGGACGTATTAAAGTTCAAGGGTAAATTGCCGTTCTTCGCTTGATAACAGGCGCAAGTATCATCTTATTCCCATCATGCAATATCCGGCAATTTCGTGCGCGTTATCGTCGTCGTGTCTTTCAGCGCGAACGTTACAATTGAGCATCTTCATCTTAACGAACTGTGATTTTTTTCAATGTGGCATAAGGTCTACGTTCAAAATACAACATTTATTTGACGAAAAGT
Organism: Pseudomyrmex gracilis; assembly: GCF_002006095.1. NCBI lineage: Eukaryota > Metazoa > Arthropoda > Insecta > Hymenoptera > Formicidae > Pseudomyrmex > Pseudomyrmex gracilis. Next base: position 1,490,828 of record NW_018020585.1, on the reverse strand, counting down.
ATGAAAAGATATATAAATTTTGCAGAAAAGTATGAGAAGCAATGTTTTCTTTTAGTTTCTTTTTTTTTAACGCTTATATCTTCGAAACTACTAGAGATTTTTTAAATTTGTTTTTTATCGAACGCAGAATTGTTCACACTTTTGATTTAAAAAACCGGAATTGAAAGAAGATTGATTTTTCACGGAGATATTCGATTTTAAAGTCACAGACCCAGTCTGTCCGACTATAGTAGGTCATTTTTGAAATCTGTTTACGAAGAATTAAGATTCGTTTTACAACAAGGGAAGACGGAACGACGTAATGGTTTTGTTGACAAAGCGGTAAATAAGAAATTTATTTAGCGTTCACGTGAGCTATATTATCAATAGCGTCGGTGAATAACTACGCAAAAGTGGCAGATTTCCAGGACTTCTATAAATAGTACACGGAAATAAATACAATAGCAGCTCGTGTTTCACGTATCGCCGATAGGCAACACAACGAGTAGCTTGTAAATCGTTCTGTCAGTCAGCACGATTGGCAAAACATTCTCTATGTACATTTTTAAAAGTAACGTCAACCGCGCGACTGTGGCGCGGACGTATAATTTGAACTTGTTAAGCCGATCCATTAAGAAGATATGGCTATCGTCATAATGTCGTCATTGGACCCTCTTGTGCGGGCGGAATTCGAGGTCGTTCCGTTTTCAACGCTATATAACTGCGCGCTGTCGACGAGCGAGCGAAAAACAAGCTCAAAATTCGACTGCTTTTCTGCGACCGGATATTTTTGAAAGCGCTGCGAGCAACACGCCGCGCCATTAGCCGATTGGATTGGACTGAAACGGAACGCGCGTTATACGGACATTAGTATGTCAGCGCTGTATCATTTTCGTAACGACGGTTGTGTTTGTTATTGCACGCGCGTTACGGAGTTTTCTGTGAAAACATAACTTTAATATTCACGGAGATAAAGAAGACGTATTTTAATGTGAAACAACTGGATTCAACACGTCGCCTCGAACCGGACCTCTCGTCCCGTGTCATTGTGGCGCGTATCAAATCGTGTCATCAGAAAGGTCTTTCAGCGCTCGTTCTGCGCTGATTGAGCTATCACAATGCATCTCGGAGTGTGCATTTTTTGTAACTGTTGAATTCCTGAAATAATTATTACCGCGCGCACGCGCGCGCATAATAACTTTTACGTCTCATTGAAAAAATATTATTTTCGACACTCGTCGAGGCGGTTCAATTAGGAGATTGTCGTTCTCGAAAGTCACCGGACACGGTGTGTCGAGAATCAAGAACACGTTTTCTCTCTCGGTGTTATTTCCTGTCAGTATCAGCTAATTACCCACGACCTCAAGTTAACTTGCAACATGCCACGTCTCTAAAAGTCACGTGGTGCGTTGGAAATTAACGTGAGGTCTGGATAATTAGCTTGTAAGACTTCAGGCCGAGAAAGATAGAGAGAGAGAGAGAATGAGAATGCAAGACTGCTGGTCGCCAGGCTTGCGTGTCGCGAAAGAAAAAAAACAGAGGCTTGCGAATTCGAGTCTCGCGATATTGCAGTTGCCGCATTATCGATCCCGACGCAAGGATAAAACGTCCGCATGAACAACAAGAAGAAGAAATTAATCCCGTCCCTACTAACTTCAATAAAAAAATTCCATTAAACGAACGTAAAACTACAATATTTCAAACGACAAATAACGCACTGATATTTTTTGACCTTTTCGGGATGTTTTCGCGCGCTGAGATTGCCTCATTAACCACGTAAGAGACCGGTCGCGTAATTTACAGCGCAAATTTAACGACTTGACGGTCAAGTCCATTGAACACCTTCGAGTTCGTGCTGCGAACGATGAAGTGATGTATGACAAGGCGTGTCTGGAAAGTACGTAATTGTCAGGAGAATTTGCGAGAGAATGAACTGATGTTCTATCAGTATGCCGTCTGACGGCGATTTGTTTTCCAAGACGTCTTATACTTCACGATCTATCGCAAGCGTGTAATTGTCAGATCTCTCGCTCTGTTGTTGACACAGTCACATGAGATTGCAAACGCAAATATCACGTGACTTTATAATCGTGACTAAACTAAGGTCACGTGACACGAAGGAGAGGAAAAACAGCACGTGACCAAAGTCACGTGATTTTTCTGTAGTCACGTGTTTTTTAAAAATAAGGTTGACCTATTTATTAATATGTTAGTTTTTAATTCATTTTAATTATCTGAGCTTGTTCTCAAAACGGGTAAAATAATTTAGATTACATTTTCGTTATTTACAGTTTTGTTATTTTCAGATTATATGATTTAAAAACGTCTTGTATTGTGTGCTGATAACACACATTGTCGACATTGTTCAATAATTTATCGACGCAAACGATCACCATTGAAAATATACTTTGTCTCGCTTTTCCCTTCGACCTACGTAATTTAATACAATTAATGACCGCACCTGTATGGCCTTGATCGCGAGTGATTGTCGATCGATATATATCGAATACCACATCGAAATTGCGACAGAAAGAATTCGCCGGGAATGTCGTTTGACGTAACCGACGTCGTGATTGTTGCGTGACGCTGCGGATTGGTGCGGTTGTCGGAAACGTACGTACATATGTACATACTTTGCAGGTGCATTGCGGATTTAAATATTTCATGTCGCAATATGCAAGACATAAGCGGTAACATGTAAGGACGCATTCAAGCGTTTCATATATCGGTTTTTTCCAGACTTTATGATAAAACTATAATTTACACAAGTACAAATATCGCAATTCCTAATGTTCCAATTTTTTTATCACATGTTTAATGCGAATGTTTAAATAATTCTCATAATAACTAGTTCGCAATTGAGGAAACAAATTGCAATACATCAATTATTTGCTTTCTTGAAAACCTATATAAAAAAATAAAATTAATAAATAAAATATGTGAACATGTATATTTACAATAAATAAATTACATCTTTCCTCGTTTGCTTCCAATTATTCCGCTTATTCGTATTTGCGGCGTTGAGCTCGCTTCGCAATTACAGAACGCCAAGCTGCATAACATGCAAATTTGCTTAGCGCCGCGCGTCGCGGTATATCGAATCCGAAAATCCATTAAGCTATGTGTCGTCGCAAATTCCGGCGCAGACCATCGAAAAATCATCGCTCGCCACACTTCGTTAGGCGCGTTAGTCAGCGTGGCGACGCATGTAGAAATTTTAATACGCATTCTTGTCATATTCCACTTTCCACACGACAAGTTGCCGGCAACACGTGCGTCACATGATAAAAAGACCTTCGCCGAGCAATACACTTCATCCGAACTCCCGATAGAAGAGAGCGCAAACATAACTTCGTTAATTAACGTTAATTGGTAGGTCTGATGTAATAACGTGCGACGCGCAGCTACACGCCACCAGAGTCCCATAAATATTTGTTAGCTTCGGAATTCATAGAGCGATGCCCGCATCTTCGTGATATATGACGAAGCTATGGGATAAATGCGATGGGAACAATTGTCGAACTTACAACTTAATGAAGAATAACGACTTCTGTCTTAGAAACGCGTTAGTCCAAATTATTTTTCAGTCATTTTTCAAGTGAATATTTCTCTTACATATGTAACAAAAAATAATAAAACTTCCTAGTTTTTTTCCATCATATTACAAAGATTAACTACAAGTCATTATTCAAAGAAGTTGAATCGATCGCGCATGACCTTGCGTCATTTCACAACCTTAGCAGAAATTGCGAACACAATGTCACGGATGTTATACGCGCACGTAAAGGTCTGTGAAATAATAGCCGCAATTCTAAGTTTTTTTTTGCATGAGTCAAGACGGCCGATTGCCGTCGTCGGAGCGAGTCGTTAAATTGCTTCCGCAATTCGTTTCGAAGTTATTTGCAAGAAAATAGTTCAAATTTTCACCACTTACACGCGCACGTGTGAGGAATCACAGTGCGCATCAGTGCGCATCGTTTATTCGCTCGAGACGATGCGCACGATCCGCGTGAACTTTGCCCAGTCCGTGCAAATAAATGAAACAAATCTTCGAAACACGATATTGTAAGCGAGAAAAATACAAGAATATTAACCCAAGACGTGACAATGACCAGTTTTCATACATATATTAGTAATGATTCAGAGACACGATAAAATTACCAACTAATTGAGTGACAGTAATTCGACACTTGATGAGCACGGACTATTCGAACATGCATGATGGACAGAAATCCTTTGTAGACTACTGAGATGAAAAAGATATTGCGAGTATAGAATCACGTGATTATGAATCACAAGTTGCTCTTTACGACACGGTTTTAAATGCCAACTGTCATAACATCAGCTGAGGAATATATTTATAGCGTTGCCTCAGCAAATCTCGATTACAAAAACGTGTCTTCGTGCCTGATCAGAGATCGAGATTTAAAAGAGAGGATTTCTTGTATTATGTTTGGATATATTCATATCCTACACGTTCTATATCCTTACACATTTTTTTATCCTACACATTTTTTCCCATTATTATCTCCAATCTTTTAAATTTAACCTATCAAAACAATGACGTTTGACTTGATTCTCATAAATATCCGCAATAAGTTGGGAGATAATTAAAAGCGCGAAACAAACGTGATACGATAGACGAAGCGTAACATCACGCACGAATTGAATCAAATAATAATAAGTGAGACGAGAAGCGAGTGGTTATAAATTAATTAATTAATTAATTGAGTATCAGCCCTCTGCTCGTGAACGAGCTTATCAGATCGGCTTCCGTTGTCGAGTGAATCGAACAACAGTAATTTCCGACACCTTCAAGAGCAAAATGTCACAATCCAGATTCACGCAATATCACGTATTAAAAAGCAAACTCGTATGTGACGACTCATTGCCACGTTGCATTAATTTAATAGAACGACTTAAAAACATCGTTTCTTTGTACGCGTTTTGAAAGAGAAATCAATTTCCGGAGGTTTACTTATGCGTTATACGCACGACTCGTCACCTACGGGATTCCGCCAAAGTTCGTTACACGTATCGAATATTAATTGTCACCCTGCATACATCACAGCAATATTAAAGGTTGCGTGATGACACGAGCAAGTGATGATGTTTCGAATGTTTCTGAGAAATTACACATTTCAAGATATCGTCTTACGCAAGGCCTCAAAGACATGAATTTAAAAAAAATTTCGTTTCTAAAGTGTTACAGAGATCAAAAGTCTATTAGACACGGGTCTATATAGCGACCGCGTTTCTATTTACATTACTTCTCTCAAATTACTTCCAAATGAAAGTGTGTACAGGTGTTCGTGACGGATGCGCTTTCTCTCGCCGAAAAATTAACGAAAACAACCTACGCGCGCCCGAATAATATCGGACAAATTATGTCGATAATGGAACGAGAATGGTTGGCACACGGTAAATTTCGATTGGCCGTGGGGGTCAACGATTGGTCGATCAAGTTCAGCAGCCAGTTAAGCCGACAGTTAGCCTGCTGTCGTCCGGCTAACGACTTAATGACGGGAATTCACCACTTACGAGTTCCTCTTTTTCTCCCTCCCATCCTCTCCCGTCCTATCTTCGTTCCTCTTTTGTTCGCAATTTCTTTTTTCTCTTTTCGTCGGCAATACTATTCGCGTAAAACAACGCGGTCGACGGACCGGTAACAATGTCGGAAATTAGTCGGCGCTTAAACAGTATCGTCATTAACCTTTATTGTACGGCAACCAACTAGCTATTGTCGAAAGAAGTAAATTCAAGCAAATACCCGTCAATGCGTGCGTGTGGAGAGCGAAATCAAGAGTTTTTTTTTTTTTTAATTTAATACTATTTACACGCAAGCAGATTTTATATTTCGCACACTTTTTTAGATTCTCATCGAGAATAATGACATCGCTTCCTCGCTATTTTTGGAAAATGATACATCGCAAGGCGCATATTCTATCTCACTTCGAAGATAATTGTAGTGAATACGTTCTCCGAGCGGAACGCAATGCTGTCATATATAAAAACACCGCAACACCGTTTATCTCTGTGCTTTATACTATCACAAGGTTACCTATTATCTCACATCTATCGAGACTTGCTCTTACGTAATATTGGCGAGGATAAGTTTTTGTACATTGATTTACGTAAATATGTTTGTTATTATTATTCTGTCAAAGTCGCAACTTTCTTTCGGCGTTGGTTCGTTCCGTTGCTTTTCGATTTCGTCGCCGTTAAGCGAATCGAACCGTCGAACGGGTTGGCGCGTGTGAAGATAGCATCTTGAACGCTATCATCTACAACACATTAACTTAAAGTTTAGCCTTATCCGACGATAACAATCTAATCTCTCCTCAGGATCCGACGTGCTCCAACGGGTATATCAGCAATATTACAACCATATCTTGAATGATATTCAATTACTTGCAAATCGCTGATCCGGACAGTTTTTCAGATGTCGAATCACTTTCTTAAATATATTACGCTTAATATAAGTGCATTTTATATCACTACTGAAGATTTGTTTTCGCTCATATTTTTGTTATTATTTCTGTGAATCAGTTTTTCTGACCGTCAATTACAAACACGAAACAACATGTCACCACACGTAATTTACCTGTTGAAAACTCCATGCTTCGCGTGCTAAAGATGCCGAGCAATTCTTTACGTAATATTACTCTTCCTTCCCATTTTTCGTAGACAATGGCAAAACGGACACATTCGCGGCTAGGATCTTGACGAACGCTCATGAACATTTCAGATCCTCGTGTTCTTTGTTGTTTTTTCTTTGAAGTGCATATTTAAAAGTTCTGCTTCAAGTGAATGGTGTGGTAAATTGTGTGTGTGTGTGTGTGTATGTGAATTTGAGCGCAAAATGGACGTAAGTATACTATTTGCTGATTTGCGCAAACAATTGAACATATCGTTATCGAGCAACAAATAATAATCCATCACAGTGGAATATTTACTTTTACGTCTTATTTCTAGTCATTCGTTGAGGGCGAGGTCCATATGTTGCAATGGCCGGATTACCTCGTCATCGGCGTAATTATGTCATTCTCCGTCATGGTCGGTATCTATTATCGATTCAGCGGTGGTCGACAACAGTCAGCCGCGGTCAGTTGAAAAAAAAAAAAAAACTTCAATTTCTATTTAATTAATGAATATCAATTCGCAAATCAAATTAACCGATCGTCGCGATCAATTCGCACGAATCACGTCGATACATAATATCGCAATCAATCTCGTTTCGCGATTGAATAGTTTCGTTCGCATGAATTGTCAACTACTATGCGGGAGAAGCTAATAATTGCAGTCAATTTTCCAAACGTCAACGTGTTAATATTTGCACTATTGTTTCGATCCGATAATCCGACGGAGAAATTCCGATCGGTTTGCGCGCAATAAACGTGCGTCGAACAGAACAACAGATATCTTCCAACGAAGTTTTTTTCGTGACGTAAACGCGATCGACGCTGATTATCGTCGTTTTTAACATGATAATTAACATCGACAGGAATACTTCAGCGCGAACAACTCGATGGGTATTCTACCTCTTGCGATTGCCATGATGGCTTCTCAAATATCGGCAATCACCATGCTTGGAATGAGCGGGGAGGCTTATATTCGCGGTCTGTTCGTCATGTTGCTGTACACCAACGGTATTTTCGTCGTGCCGCTTATTGCTCTGTTATATCTGCCAGTATACTTCGAGTTGAAGGTCGTGAGCATCTACGAGGTAATGCCGGACGAGAAGCGTTCGAGAAGTATCACGTATCACACAGTCTATAAGCAACTAGCTCGAATGTTATTCTTAAATTGAAATCGCGAGACAAGATTTTTTCTTTCGTAAATCTGGTTTCCTTTTTTTCACAGTATCTGGAAAAGCGATTTGGATTGTATATGCGATTACTGGTGAGCGCGGCTAATTTCATCGAGACGATGTTACTGACCGGCGTGATGTTGTACGCTCCTTCCATAGCTCTCGAAGCCACCACAGGCCTGTCCAGTATCATGAGCATTTTGATACTCGCCGGAATCTGTACCTTCTACTCGACCATAGGCGGGATCAAAGCGGTTTTGGTCACCGATATTTTTCAAGGCTTGCTCATGATCGTTTCTCTCTCCGTTATTATCTTCATCATTGTCGTAAACACCGATGGCGGAATTGCGGGTGTCTGGCGTATCGCGCAGGAAGGAAATCGTTTCGATTTTAACCAGTGAGTTGCTCTTTTGATTGTGTGTTATAAAAAAAATATTATTATATAAAAAATATTTTTACTCAAACACTTCAAAAGCGTAAAATTTTGTTTCAAAATACTCGATTTGTACGATAAACGTCATTCAAATCACAAATCAGCGTTGTAATTCGTAAAATTGTATTTTTTCATTTAGCTTCAGTTTGGATCCAACCATTCGCTATACATGGTGGTCTCTGATGATTGGCGGAGGCGCGGTATGTACGTCATTTATCGCGGTGAATCAGGTGCAAGTTCAACGTTTGATGACCGTCAAGTACGTTAGCGAAAGTTTATAAATTTATTTTCTTAAACCGAACGCACGACGCATCGCAACGTTCACTTTCTATTCCTGCAGGAATGTAAAGGTGGCTACAAACGCTCTGTTTCTGTGCGGTCCCTTCATCCTGCTAATAGGTTTCTTAACGTGTTTCACCGGGATAACTCTCTACGCGGTTTACCACAACTGCGATCCTCTGACTTCCGGAAAAATCACGACTTACGACGAGTTACTGACATACTTTATCGCGGAGAGATTGTCACCCGGTACGGTCGGTCTCATCGTTTCCGGCATCTTCAGTGCGAGTCTGAGCACAATCTCCGCAATGATGAACTCGCTGGCCGCGGTGGCGCTCGAGGATTACGTGAAACCGTTGCATCGAAAATTCGGAGTAGAATTTTCCGACAACAAAGCCGCCTTCACGGCCAAGGCTCTCACCGTTATGAACGGCTTTCTCTGCTTGTTCTTAGCGCTGCTTGCGAAAACGATGGGCACGCTGATCTCCGTCGGTCTCAGCATTCACGGAGCCGTCGGCGGACCGATTCTGGGCATTTTTACTCTCGGAATGTTCACTGAAAGCGCCAACGAGATAGGAACCATTATTGGCATGATTACAGCGTTAATCGTTTGCTTATCGGCCACCTTCGGGCCGAAGCCGCCTGTTCCGGCGCTGTCGGTGTCGGTCGAAGGTTGCGTCAACTCTACAGAACTGATGCTTGCCGAACAAATGATGTCCAACAGGTGGGACATCAACAAAAAATTGTTACTTAGAATAAAATCATTAACACAAAGCGTAAAAAAAGTTTATTTAATTAAGTAAATCAATTAATTTATTTGATTTGTTATTATGTATTAATTGACGACAACGATTAAGGTAGATTTGGAAATTCTGTTTCTTTTTTTGTGCTTTCACTTACCGAGTCTGATTATTGTGACTCTGACTGAGTCACAATAAAATCGATAAAAATGTCAAACTCCATCGTGCTTCAGTAGTTCGTAACGGTGCATTTCCTTTTACTGAAAGTTTCAACTTCAGAGCGCCATGCTTATTCCCGATAGTAGTACCGCAGTGCTCTCACACGTGAGAGCATTGCGGTATCTATCGGGAATAAATGCGATACGGATTTACGATTGGCGGCCGTTTATCTCGCTCGTCGTAGATCGACGAATCGACCGAGCATAAATTTATCTTAGCCGCGGGAAACAGATAACGGGGAGAAAGAACGTATCCGACGGTGCGCGCGGCGGCGCACGATGATTGGAATATGACTTATCGGTGTTGTGCCGCGTAAAACACACCATCGCCACAGTAAATCGACTACTCTCTCGACGAATTCGCAACGCATCGAATGTTACGTTGCGCACGTGGAGTTACGTTCGTGTCCTGATGTAATTAGCTGCAAGTTAAGCGCTACTTCTCAACTTCTTTTACGCTTGGCGCTTTCTCATGGACGATCAAGCTCGCCCCATTCGGCATTTCCCACGGTAAATAACGCTAATTGCACCGTTAATAAACTGAAATTACGGTTGTCGTGGAATCCTCGCTCGCGCTGTTAATAGTAGGATTAGATATGTTATTGCTTTTTCTCTTTGTCGGCGAAAGAATTTGTGTGAATTGACGGCTCCATTTTAATGACGCAATCAATTGCGAAAAGGGTAAAGACGGACGAGCTGATGTAATTGACGTGGCCTCGATCATATTAGATAATAATAAATCCATTTATCGTATGAATTTCAGCGCGAACATTTTTATCGTTTGATAGATGTTTTATTAATTAAATATTTTATTAATTGAATATTACAAGTGAATTTTTAAAATAATTTTAAAACTTCTTTTTTATTAAAACTTATACAAATACATCTTCTCTTTCAATCAATGTGATTTATCACATAATATTGAAGATATTTTAATTACGATACGTGTTTTAATTGACGATTTGTTTGTTTATTTTTATTGTTGCAGTACCATAGAGGAGGATCCGTCGTCGTATTTCTATTTGTACCGCATTTCCTACTTGTGGTACAATCCCATAGGACTGACAATTACTTTAGTGGTAGGATATATAGCAAGCTTAATAGTGCAACGCATTCAACGCGGAAACAATATCGAACACGACCCAAGTTTGTTTGTGCCATTTGTGGCAGCCAGAATCAAGCGGCGACGCCAGAACGCGCAGAAAACCACGAACAGTCAGATCTTCGTGCTGGAACCTAGCCACGTAAGATGAGAACACGAATAATCAATGATTATGTTATTGATTACTAATGTCAGATGTTGCATCGAATCAAATCGAGAGTATTTCAAATTTTTCTTCGACAAAGCATGTTATTACACAAGCTTTTATTAAATATCATCACAGATCAATAATATATCAGTACTAATAGTCTTGTCGATAAAAAAAATATTATTCATATTGAATAATATTTTTATAGTTATTTATATATTGCACATATATGTATATGTATATAACAACCTGTATCCTCCTATATTAAAAAAGGCATGTGTACCAAGAAGTGCGCGTTTGGAGTCGAATATATCGCACCTATTGTTGCCTCTTTTCCGCNTTGCCGATTGGTTGGTTGGTTGATCGAGTCGAATCGAATCGGTAAGATCGAGAGAGTAAATAATAAAAGCGATTTTGAGACAGTCTTTTCGTCGTATATGTAGAGAAAATTAAAAACGTAACTAAAGTCACGTGACAGGAAAGAGTAGAAAAACAACACGTAAAAATAACGTGACTGTAATTTATATTATATATAACATTAAATAATACATATTATACATATAATTTATTATATATTTATAATATTATACTTTATATTGTATTATATGTATTATATACATACTACAGAGTAATGTCACTGATCTCGGCCGCGCGGCCTTGGCGGGGTCATTGACCTCGGTCGCGTGACTGCGGTGGAGTCACTGACCTCGGCCGCGCGACCGCGGCGGTGTTACTGACTTCGGTCACGTGATTACGGTATATATATATATATATACACATATATGCGTATGTGTGTGTATTATATATAGATATAGAATATTACATATAATATATATAATATTCTCTTTTTTACCCTTTTCCTTGACTTTAGTCACGTGTTGTTTTTCCACTTCTCTTTCTCACTATTTTTTGAGTTTGATTTTCATGCGTTATTTCTGACATTTCTCATATGTGTATTATATGGTTTATAAGACATATATACTATCTGTCATCGCGGTGACAGGTTGTGTTAACTGACAACACGTTAAATAAAAATAACAATAGCGTGCGCGTAGCGCGCGCCTGTGTTGTGCTAGTTCTTAAAAATTATATTATTAAAAATTCATAAACGACACAGACTAGCTTTTGTTTTGCGGAAAGATCTTCATGTTCATCAATTTATGCTGTTACGGCTAGGGTGCTATTATCCAATTATAAAGCGAGTGAAAAAACTTGTCCGCGGACCGACGACAGGGTGAGAGTACCGTTGATGAATGTCGGGTAAGTTCGAACAAAATTTGCGCGTAACAATTTTTCGATGGGGACCGCACGTTTCTGCATTAATTTGCAATTTAACGAGCGCCAATTGGCGGAAAGAGTGGGGTGCGAGGCGATAAACGCGAGCATGTGAGTTGATTCGACGAAACCGGCGATTTAAACGGACCGATTCCGTTTAAATTGCGTTGCCGCCGAAATTGGCGCGACTTATCTCGTAATCGTCGACGGCCAATTACTTCGTCCAGCACGAGCAGGCATTTAATTCGTTTAATCGAGGTTCATCTGCGCATCGGAACGTTGTTGCCCCCTGCATCGCGCATGATTGGATGGTGAAAGAAAGAAGCAGTAATTATATACGTTCGCGGCAACTTGAGAATTGCCGGTGAATTAGTCTGGCAAAGTTTTTACAGAATATGTTTTCTTTGATAAAAAAAAAAAAAAAAATTTATTTCAAGACGATAGCAAAGTGTAAATTTGGATAAGACAAAACAAGTCTTGTATAAAAACATTTGATCTATTCGTGTGCATTCGTGTGTTTTATAGAACAACACAAAATCTTTCGTTCTTTTAAAATTAACGCAACTTATTAGACAAAGTTTATGCTATAGGCTATATAGGTTTAAATTATATATGCGCGGTGATACAGCAAGATCTTCAACAATCAGCTCACTCTTGGAATAACAAGATGCATGTAATCTCACAATGTAAATCCCGCCAATCGAAACATAAACCAATTTTCACCACACACACAGTCTTGTCCGGAACTTATCATTCCGATCTGTACACAGAAGACTCTCGCCGCTATCGCGCGCGCATCTCATTGCATTTTTACGATGACTGAAACTCGCAGCGTCGCGGTTGAGACCGGTCTCGAGAAGGACGCGCTTCGAGAATAGCGGGAGGACGATACCCATAGAAATGCGCATACGTACAATGGTCGGAACTTTTGTTCCCACCCCCTTGTCTACCCTTACGGAGTTGCATTTGAAATTGAAATTACGGACCCAGGGCTTCATACCCCGACACTCTACCGCGTCCGATCTTGATTATCGACGCGTTCCCGTTAGTTTTTTTTTTATTTTTTCCCCGTTCTTCCTCTCCTTTCCTCTTCTCTCGAGCCATCCTTTTTTCCTGTCCATCCATCCGCGCTGCTCGCGCGAATGCGTGAATATGCATGAGTTGTCTGGCGCGCGGCCAGGACGAATTTCAAAGCAGAAAATCCTGCCGACCGGTTCATTCATCGGCGCGACCGGATGTGTTTACTCTCGAGGGAAGGGTAAACTCTCTGAAGCCTTCCGTGGTTGTATTTATTTAGGATTCTACAATGGATTGCGGTAAAACGTTGTCTCTCTACGTGAATCACGTGGAAATGTGGTGCGTAATTAATGTTTTTATTCCGAATGTGTGCCATCAATATGTGACATGTTTAATAAATGCGTAAAATATGTTGAATTTTAAAAACAAAAACCAATGAAATTATTCTAGGTACATGTATTTCGCGTCGTATTTCGCGCCGAAAGGACAAAGCTGTGGATAACAAATAACAATTGCAAGTCGCTACAAAGCTCACCGACATCGTTGCGACAAGTTTTCAATTTTGAGAAAACGACTGCGAATCCCGACATAATCGTTGAAATAAAGAAAAAAAAAATTCGTGCCCGATTCCCAAGTCGCGCGCGATAACCTATGCAAAAGACAGTCTGTGCGCGATGTAGATTCTGCGCAGAATTCAGCGTTGCAACCGACCCATGCATTATAGGAAATACGATATTCATCTCGTGTCGAGATCCACAGTCGCGGCAAAATGAACGGAAAACTGCTTGTGAGAACTAAGAATCTCATATGTTGTGCACATGTGCTATACATATATTTTAAAACCAACGAAATCAGCAATTAGATTTATAGAAAATTATGCACGTAAAACTTTTATACGTATTTTAGTAAAAATCTAAAATCCTTGTAATGTCTCGTAATAATATTTAAAATGTTAAACCTTTGAAAATTCTTTAGTGAATATATATATATGTATTTTGTCCTCCTCCCTTCAATTTCTCTCTCGACTCTTTTGAAGTTTTACGTTGCTCTTGCAAATTCCGCAAACGAAGCTACAGCATTTTCTGTCTTTTATCTGGGATCGAAGCGCACTTATCGGCGCCTTATTGGTCGAAGACTAGACGCGTTATTACGGAAAAGTGCCCCAGGGTCTTGGCTGCAGCGGACGGCGCAAGTTACGGGATGGTCAGTTGAAGTTGCCGTGCCCCACGGCGGGCCCTTCCTGCCGATTTAACCGCAAAACCTCCCGGCTCTTATCTTCTGGTTTAAGTGCAGCTTGCAACTCGCCACTGTGTCCCGTGATCGGCTGTCCGTAACGGCGGCGCGGTAGAAGATTCGCCAAGAGAAGCCGTGTGAAATGATGGCTACCGGGAAGAACGCGGCGCAGGGGCGGATTTAATACGCCACGAGCGATCTCAAATTGACTTGTAAAACAGAAAGAATAAATCGCGAATATTGATTTCCCACCCGCCTTCAAATATAGACGCATGCCTCATGGCTGGCTCATATGTTATCCCGCGGCGGATGGAAATATGCGACGCGCCGAAATACACACAACTATACGGGAAAATATGGTTTCTCTGTCGAACCGCGCCGGATGAAAATCGTGGTTTCCGATTTAATAATACGTTGGGCTATGTAATTCCGATTCTCTTCATAAATTTTCAGAATTTATGCAATTTTTTGATTTCAATTTGAAGCCAGAAAAGAGATAAAGCTGATTTGTACAACACTCACTGATAGAATAATACCGTATAGAACACGTATTAATCAATTTTGTAATTTATACAAGCTACAAACTACAATAACCAGAGATATTCGAGTCGCGCGCGTTTGGAATCGAAATTACAATCAATACGGTTTTTAAAAAACTGAAGCGTCACCGCTAATTCACGAGCCGCCCCTGGCGATGCAGCTGATACTTCCATCTGCCGCGATCTTGTTGCTCTCCCGCATTTATTGTGCGGCGCATTTGCTGGCACTTTGTCGGCGAGCTCGTTATACCAGCCGAGAGGTGTTGTAGATGTATTATCGAACTCGATCGGTCTCTCTATTGTTAGCGGGCGTAGTCACGCAACAGACACCCGATCGTTTCATCCGGTTCGGCAAATCGTTTCCAGCCCTTCGCTAAAATCGTTTCTGTTAAACGCGTTTTTACAAATACCGCTTAGAATACACAAGAATGGAGGCAGGATCTCATATTCGGTTATTTCCCCATTTTCCTACAATGAATTTGATAATAAAACGATATAAAGATTCTGTCACTTTTCGCTATTATTCTTCTAATTATCAGATATCTCTGTAATTATATCACTGTTTTAATTAAAAAAAAAAAAAGTGCTAAGTGAGAAAAACGTGTCACAGTCAATTTTAACGCGCCACCCATGATGCTCTCTGGATTACACGTCGTGTTTCAACGGCCAAAAGGGAAGTTGTCTGTTACTCATCTCGTGTGATACTACACGTAACGTTCGGTGCGCGACTTGAAAAACAGCCCCTTAATCATTTTAACGTTTTCCCCGCGTCGAGGAGGGCTGTTCAAACAGCAGGTCCGACCGATATTCTCACGCGGTCTTTTTCAGGGTTTGGGTGTGTGCTTGCGTCAACAAACATTCACCTTTTTAAACACGATCTCTCTTCGGCTCGCGCGGCACTCGTTCGTTATCGGGCGTCAGACGTGTCGATTACGCTCCAGCTCGTTGAAGCACGTGTCTGTCGGTGACACGTACGGTAAAAGGACGTTGCACAGCCGCAGCGAGATTAATTGTCGTCGATTGTGAGATTGATTCTTCCTGCCCGGAAATGGCGTAAATTACGACACCGTATTGCGTGTCACAAAAACCGAACCGATCCGGTCGATCGTGATTCTGGTGATCTATTAGAGCGGAAGTCATTTACAGAATGAGTTTTTTTGTCTGAATTTTTTAGAATATCGCGTCGTGTATTGCGGCAAAAATATTTACAGACGTACAATTGTACATATTAAAGCTGAAAGTTAATAAAATTATTTGAAGAAAAAGCAACTCTCTTTATTTTCTCTTTGACATTTAGAATATTCTCAAAGAAGTCGAAATACTCGAATGTAATCGAGATTTATTGTTGCTTTCTTTCAAATGACATTTCGCGACATGCGCCACGCATGATATTCTCGCCGTGTAAAAGAAGAAACACGGCGCTTCATTTGTGTGACACGTGGCGCACGTATTTGCCGAAGATTAACAGTCGCGATGACATTTTGCTTACGTCAATGCGAAATCAATTTGCCGTTGCAAACTGTGCTTTTTGCGATACTGTGTTATAATAATAATAAGAATCTCCTGAAAGGTCGAGCGAGGGTGTATACTCAGCAGAAATTGCACGCGAGTTAAAGTAAAAAGCGCTGCGATCTTTAAACACACTATTGACTCCGTATAATCGTGAGGAACGAATCATTTTCTCTGACTGAGAAAACTGCGTCGAGTTAAAGTAATCTTTGCGATATAATCGCAACCACACATTTTGCCGCGCGCGCGAGAACCACACCGTCGTCGTCTCCGACAAACACGCGTCAATTTACTCGCATCGCTTTTCCCGCCAATCGATTGCGACTGTAATAACGTCAGAATGAACTTTAATTAAGTCGATTACAATCTTGTTCTTGCGATCGATCTGTATTGTATGCGATTACCGACAAGAGAGAGAGAGAGAGAGAGAGAGAGAGAGAGCAAAGTAATACTGTAGATTCTGAAATCTCACGCGAGAAAGCCGCGAACAGTTATTTCACATAAATTGCAAGGTATTATTAAATTAAATACCGTATCACATATCTATCAGTTTATTAATACAAATAGGAATAATTAAATATTTATAACGTTTGCTTTTTCAAGATACAAAGCACTGATATACATGCGCATTTTTCTGACAATAATGATACAACGTTTTTCTCTTGAATTAAATGACTTGCTTTGATACATTTAATCAGTGCGATGCAAATACGCAGTTAACTCTCTTCGCATACAGATAAGGGTCTCCTAGACCTACCCATAAATTTCAAACCGGTGTCTCTAGTAAAAATTAATTTTTCTTAAATGTTTATATCTTCAAAACCACTAGAAATGTTTCCAATTTGTTTTTTTTTATCAACAGAAATCAAACTTTTGATTCAAAATACGAAAATCGAAAGAAAATTTACTTTTCCATTGTATATCGCGTTTTACACAAGACAATAACTTATTATACGCTTCTGTGTGCAAAATACAGTGATCAATCGTCCTGACAATCGTAAATTGGTTTTTATCAGCAATCAGAAAATTTGACTTCCGCAATGCAAGAGAGCTACGACGTTGTCACAGCGGCGCTCTTCAAAGCAAAGTCATCGCGCGGTATGCGTGCGGGAAACGATCGCGTAAGGCCGTTCACCCGTGAATTTCAAACAACTCTCTCGTTTACAAAGTCGTGCTGATTAAAAAAACATTTCTATACCTTCTCTCGCCTCGTAGAATTATAAATAATACATACACACACACAGTAGTCAAGCAAGTGATCGCTGCAAAGAACGAGTTAAATCAAAATAGTTTGCGTTGCTGTTTAGCGGTAGGCGCGACGCATCGTTGACCGATTTCCGAGAAACACGCACGATTTTGGCACGTTTCCGTCGCTTACGTAATGCGGTCGTTGCACCGAGAACCGTCTCTAAAGTTAGCCGGTCAGTTTATTCCCCGCACGTGTTATTGGCGTTTAAACGTTGTGATTGCTGTTATTACGACGAATATTACAAACTCGAGTTTAACAGTTTTCTCTCAAGATGGAATCTTCTGACCGCTTGTTCAATACAAAATCGCACAAAATAAATGCAATATGTTTTTTTTAATATTATTTCGCGCGCGCACAATTTTGTTAACTCAACCGACACACCGCGATCGAGTACCAGTTTCCTCATGCGAGACAGTCGTTTATGTCATCCCGCGCAAAACAGCGATGTTTTTCCGAAATGACGAGATTGCGTCATAAATTAAACCGAGTACATGCGCAACAAAGCAACGTTTCCTGCGACGACTGCAGTCGCGGACTTGTTGCACGTGTACAGTTTAGCGACGCGATATATAACTTCGGTTAGATCCAGAATCTCGCGTTTGAGATCCTCGAGCGCGCACGCGGTCGTTAACACGCCGCGTCAACCGCGAGAGAGAAAGTCCATCAATGTCCAGTCGCGGCTATTATCTCCCGCGCGATTGTGTTGCTATCGCTCGCATGGAAAACAGGAAGGAACGTTGGGAGAGAGAATCAATGGGTGCGTGAGGAAAACTAAAAAACGAAGAAATGAAAAGTGACGAATGGGAATTACACGGTGAGAAGAGACGAATGGGAATTACACGGTAAGAGAGAGAAAAAAACACCGGAGAGAGAATGAGAAACTTCGTAAACCGCGAAGTTTTTAATCGTAATCTACCAGACCGTTGACAGATATAAAGCGTTCGCAGAATGCGACGCAACGAGAGGATGGGTTGGTCGTGTATGTGTCCTGACAAAAAAAAAAAAAAAAATTTATTCCAAGAGCATGTGCAAACTGGATGAAATTTCGGTTGCGCAATTTGAGATGCCAGAAAGCGGTGAATATCGCTTAGTCGAGTTGGGATTAACTGCTTGATCGGATTCCGAAGAACTGAGAGGAACAAACAGGAAGAAGGTTGGCTTTTACGGCGATCCATCTCCTTGGGAGGTCAGCTCCCTCTCTCCGAAACCGGATAGAGGTCTCAAGTGTTGGCGATCGCCTAACATTTCATTGTCTTCGTTCGCGGGACCATGTTTATGGGACTCTTGGAATTTCGTTCTCACGCTGGACACGGCAATTTCGGGGAATCGGGTTTAAAGATATATTGTAATCTTCTAAAAGAAAATATCTTTCCCACAATATTTAGGAAAATTTATTTTAGAAGAAGTGACTACAAAAAAATATATTGTACTCGTATTGTTTGACAGATTAATTATCCGAGATTATGGAAGAGTTAAAGCGTTAAACTGTTATGTATATTGAAACACATTTAATTAGCTCCGGAGAAGATAAACGACGGAATACGTTAATGTATAGGGTTGTATTTCTGCTTCGGTACCAGTTACTCGTCGTCTAGATTAAATCTCTAGAATACGCTCGCATATCATCCGAAGCTTCTTGACCCTTTTTCCGAAGTCTTTAATGTTCCAACCGCGACGTCTAGCTATTAGTCATTCGGTTGCACGGTAATTGCGGCGCGATCGGTAACGCGGCAATTAATCCGTTACGACGTCGGTTATGTAAACAGCATTCTGCTCGATACATATCTGTCCCGCGCGCTCAATGAAATAACGTAATTTGAGGTGTGGCGGCGCTCTATAAGTGCGAGTTCCTTCGATGATCTCTCTCTCTCCCTCTCTCTCTGTAGCCGCGGGATGGCTAATCCGCGATCTCATGACGCGTATACGCGCGATGTCTTCTTCGTCTTCTTCTTCTTCTTCTCAAAGAAGACGCGCGCGAAGGTATGCATCCGGTTTGTGAAAGAAACCATCGTTTGCGCCCTCTCCCTCTCTTCCTTCCCTTCGTAACTGGCCGATTATGTAAAGCGAGTTTCCACGGGTGGCCTCGCGCGGTCTCTCGCTCGGTCTCCGTCGATATTCTTATGCGGGGCGCACAACCTCGTCTTTCACGACGCGCAATTGCGCGGGCGTTTCTTACGGATCCACCCACCGAGATCTATCCCGATCTCTGCGGCGTTCTTTCGAAGTCGTGACTTTGTCAGTCGATGTCGCTCTCGTACATACGATTAATCCTCTCAACCTTTGTACGGAATGACAATCGAAAAATTCAACCGAGCAGAAAGCGGATTCGGATTTCAGATGCAGCGCCGATGGGAGAGAGGAACCGATTCCATTTAATATTTTCGAAAGTCTGAAAAGCATTAATCAAAAAGTATTCCCAATTAAGTTCACAAGATTCATTAATCTCGTAGTGATCTATCCAGTTGCAGCTCATTACGTGACGTTTTTACTAAGATTTTTGTGACCTTATCTCTCTTTCTCTGTCTCTCTCTCTCTCTCTTTCTCGCTTCTTCTTCTCTTCCGCGAGTGAAGAAAACTGAAACTTTATTAATGATAATGAGACTATGTCAACTTTTGTCCGAGTTCTCGCACTAATGAGCCGACCAATTAGTCGTTTCCAAAAACGTCTAGAAATATGCACATATGTTTGTGATAAAACTCGGAACGTTTTCCGATTTCTTCGACTGATTATTTTTAAAGAAGTGTCATTTATTTAACATTCTGTGTTCATAAGTTATAAAATTTTTATTACATTTTTCCCCTCTCTGTCATTTATTTAACATTCTATTCATAAGTTATGAAATTTTTATTACATTTTTCTTCTCTATGCCGCGAGAACGAGTTTGCATTCTCTCGCGGAACTAAGATGTTTGTTCATTAACACCTCGAGTTGCATTTGGCTAGAGTCCACGAGTGTTGCTCAAATAGCATCCGCGACTCTCCCGTAGTCTCTTATTTTCGCCGACAAACGAAACGCTATTCGAAGAAACTCGTATACTCCGGCGGACACGGACCCTAACTCGAAAGACCAAAAGTTTTTCTTGACGAAACGACTCCGGGCCATTGTTGTGATGAGATGTGTCAAACATTATGTGCGAGAGAAACTAGTATCGTCGTTAAAACCGCAGAATCCATCCGACCGACACAAGCCGTAAAAGTACGTTCTTTGTTCATGCGCGCGTGGCCGGTTATCTGTCGTGGCTGTAAGTCCGATTTCTCGACCGTCGATGAGCACTCCGAGTCGTAAAGTCGCGAACTATTTAAAATGTATTTTGCAGTGTTACGATTCAAGACAGAAAAATAATTGCAAGACACACAATAATTTTAACGTATACCTTATGATAGTAAAAAAATAATGACGATGTTATTAGCAGCCAAAGAGACATACATCTTTACATGTGAATAAAAATGATAAGACATGTTTTTTTTTGCTGCAATATTTTACGCAAATTGTATCCTTTACATTGAAAATGAATATTTTTCTTCAATCGCGCGCCATTTTTCTTTTGTACGACACGGCTCATGTAATATTAAATTTGTACGATCTAAACGATGCAAAAGAAAAAAAATTCTTTCTTCGCGATTACAATAGATTGCTTTGCGAGAATCGGATAAAGCGAATGCATCGGGGAGAGATGGTGTGGCGCATATCTATACAAGCCCACAAATGCCGCACTAATGTGTCGTTATATCGCGGGATCACGTTCGCTGACTGAGGGAGAAAAAGAGAAAGAGAAAGAGAGAAAGAGATCTTACGCTTGTTTGGCGACGAAATACGTGCGTTGCGTGTCTCTCTTTGAATCGAGCACTCGAAAGGATTTCACAGAATGCAGAGAAAAATTATTATGGTAATAACGAAATCTCCTTCCTCGCGCCGGGTTGTTGTTTGTGTACGTGTACACATGGCGTAGCGGGAAAACGCGGGCACAGGATTGGATTAATAATATTCAAACGTTCTCACGAGAACGCGCTCTTCTTTATGAATTCTAGATAAGATGGGCGCGTGTTTACATCTTAAAGTCAGATTTTCTAATGGCGACTTCAAAAACCAGCGGTTTTACCTGTGAATATTTCACGTCGCCGCAGTTCATTTTCTTATCTATGATTATGCATGACTGAGATACATAAATTTGCATCGTTCGCGCGAAATATCGCGATAGTAGTATATTTTTCAGCGCGCGTCCGAAATATATAAAGAAATTCTTCACGTTTTTAACGCTGAGAACTCGTCGCCGACTGACTTTTTGATTTATTTGGCGCTAAGTTTGAAGAGAAGATAAGAATACAAATTGCCGTTTTAGAAGAAGAATTAAGCCGTTAAAGTTACATTATATACAACTTACGTATATACACGCAAATATCTCGCGCTTCTTTGCGGGACTGCGGAATAAATCACGTTCTTCTATAACGCGGACCTTCGTTCGCTCACGACAGATTTCGAGTCACGATCGCGATAAGATTGAGAGCTTGGGATCGTCGTCTTCTTCTTCAACATATGTCGCGGCCTGACGTGACGCGATCTCGCCGCAGAAACTTCCACGTAAACGACGGCACATATACGCGGGAGAAAAATGTATATGCGGGAACGCCGACCGAGAGAGAGAGAGGATGGAGAAGCGCACGTCTGATAAATTCATCCGAACGCGACGCGACGCGCCGCGGTGCACGTCGCGATGTACGCGAGATGGTAGCATTTTATTTATGGGCGATTTAAGCTGTAACGGACACGAGGATGCGGGTGTGTTCCGCGAAACATTCGGCCGGAATTGTTTGTGTGTGAGATGAGACAGTCCGAGGATGCTAGACGTGCTTCCGAGTAATCGGTGAATCTAAATCGCGCCGTGTTCTCTTTTGCGAAGCACAGTTGCAGATAAAATTGCGTGAAATGATATCAGCCGTGGCACAATTAGTAGAGAAACAATTACATTTACATTTATTTATTTACATTATTTATTTTTATTTACATTTACATTATTTACATGCAAGTACTAAATGAGAGATGTCTCTATTGCGATAGAAATAGTTTTTTTTTCTTTTTTTATAAAATACAATATAACATAAAATATAATTTCTCAATGATTTTCTATATGATATCTACTTTTTTCGAGAAAAATGCAATTACTGATTATTTGAGGTTCTCGTATATTTCCAGTTTTTGTCAAAAATTTGGTAAAAGAAAAAAATGCACAAAGCTTGTAGATTCTATCAGGGCCGCAATTACCACTCTTCTTTGAACCCTTCACAGAACCGGTTTTCTTTTTATTTGTAGGTGTCGTCGCCACCAAGATGCGCCCCATGAAAGGGCGTCGCATTCTATTATGTGTACGCTTCGCCGTTAGGGCGTGTGCAGGCATTCAAGAGCGAGAGAACGCGCGCCAGAAGAAAGATGAGAGAGGGAGAGTTCTTCCTCTCGGTTCGAGATTCAAGCGTTCGTTCCTGACCTGCTCTAATCTGCCCGGCGGTGAAGATCTCTCAGGAGTTTCTTTTTCCTTCTCTTCCTGCCTTCCCTGCTTTTCCCTTCTCCCTTTAACGAACGATGTGACAACGCGATTCGAATTGTTCGGACTTGTAGCTTGCGCTCAGCACTTAACTAAGAGACTAGAAACATTTCCCCCGATTGGGATCAGACTTTTGTTCGGGCACGTCTGATTGAAAGTCAGAGCCAAATGACGCTGCGCGCAGTCTGTGCAGCGTCAAAAGTTTTTGCCCTCGACGCTCCCCTCAAACTCTAGCCGTTTGAAACTGTATCGTTTTCGGTGCCATCCGAGAAATGCGAAAGTAGAACCATGTGTCGCACACTTGACGCTGAGGCGGCAATAACGCGGTCGATTTTTTGACACCGAGCGTTTCTTCTGCAAGAAAATCACGTACGATAGTCCAGTTAACCGGATTTAAGTAGAGGTGAAATTCGCTACGGCTCTTCGGGTTCTCTGTGTATAAATCGAGGAGAGATCCGCGATCGACGCGCGACAAAGAAAACGACTCGGTCAGGAATATAACCGGAGGTAATGATGATCATAATGGCGTAACCTCTCCTGAATTGTAGAAAATATAGCTTCAGAAGAGAATTGCACGCGCGCGCAGGAATATCACCGGATGGTACGTGTCGCGATTATTATTACGGGAACGCGATATTGATGGTTACGCTGCAGCGAACGATGGACTTTTGCGGCGCGTTACACCTGCGGTTTTCGTAACTAGAGACGTAATGAACTAGCGGCGGCGTTGACGCTTCATTGATATCCGGAAGTCGCTAATCCCATCAGTTTCGATGAGTTCTTTCTACCGTGGAAATTCTAATTGCTGTGGTAATGCAGCTGCCAGTTGTTTTTTTTCTTTTTTTTTTTTTTTTTTTTTTTNTCGCAAACGAGTATTACGCTCGGGCTTCAATAAAACAAGATCTTTGTCCTATCATTTAGCGTTACATAAAGTAATAATTATAATTCTCCTGCAAGTTCTGGTTTACGTAAGAAAATATATCTGATCCAAGAAAGTAGTAATCTCCGTTACTTTGTATGTTATTATTTTAATGTTTATGTTCAAAAACATTAAAAAGAGAAATATTTAAACACACAGAAAATTTTGATTCAATTTGCGATAAAGCGTTCCAGTAATTCTAAGATATAAAACAGGGAAAAGAGAAAGTACATTACACATAGAGTGAACTTCCGAAAAAGTAAACAAAATGAATGGTTATGGGGGAGAAAAAAAAATGATTTCAAAAAGAGGCGCCGTTCTTTTCACAAGACCGAATTTCTGGGACTGTCGGGAGATTAATTCGGGATTTCCGTCTCCTAAATTAATTCCAGCCATAAATTTTGATCTTCACCTTTGTTCCCAAGTAGCAAAGAGGAATCTCGCGCGCCGTAATCGTGATTTTCGTGGGAATCCAAGCGGTCGCCTTCACCGTATAAGTCAGCACGCGACCATTACGTACACTTTGATCCTTCGACTCGATTGCGCGACCGTTGTCGAGGCTAATGGTCCAAACAGGAAGCGCGAGCGTGCTTACACATTTATCCAGACGATCGAATTCCGTTCTCCTTTACGCGCGTTCTGCACTTTTGCGACGATACTTTTGTGACGAGAAATGCTTTTTCGGGACAATAAAATACAGTCTCAGCACACACCGAGTGCGTTTACGTGAAAACATTTAATTTCGACATTTTTTTTTTTTTACAGAAAGTGTACAGAATTATCTTTTTTATACAAATACCTTTTACGTAAATATCTTCTGATAAATATTTTATTTCATGTTTTGCGCTTTAATTCAAAAACAGATGCGGACCAATAAAAATTTTTATCTTTTAAAATGCGCGCGTTACAATTCTAACAGTAAGTTCTCAATCGTCGACAGATGAAAGAAACTAAAAGCAAAGGATGAAAGCAATTTATTTTTTCGTCGTTCCGGGAATCAACGAACGGGAGTGATTCTATCGAAGGGATTTTCCCGCGATTTACAGTGGTACTAAATTGTGCGCACTTTGATATCGGCGCACTTTAGAGTCCGTTCGGATAGTGGTCTATCGTTTAGCCGCCTATTATCTTCGGAGCTATACGTCCGGCTCTCGATATCATTGATGAAGTAAAACGACCCGCAGTTGGCGTCGTAACCGAACGATAAATCGTGCGGCTCTCTAAGAGAGCTCCGTGAATGCTGAAAAGTACGAGGTATCCACGCGATCCACGCTTCCAGTTGAATGGTTTATCCGTCTATTAACGGTATAATTTTGTGTATCGCTAAGTGCCGGGATAATTAGTGATGTCAATGTTGTATTTCGAAGCGTTAATTCCTCCACATGGATGGAGCACCACTTTACGCACGAGAAAAAATACGAGACTCATTCTAGAGAGGATTTGAAAGAGATCCCGCTTTCAAAAGCTACGGACGGAGTTTATAAAAACATCGACTTGTTTGCAGGCCGATACAATCTACCGAATGAAAATCAAGAACATAAATTACATAATTACAGATTTTATTGTAACACACAGATAAGTTAGATATTTGTGTTTTGATTGTTGGTCAAAAACAATAGTGCGAAACGTCCAAGTTTCCAGGTGTGAGTAAACGTATTCGTTTCGCGATTGTTTTGTTTTGTTTTTTTTTGGCACCGTGCGCTGCTTACAAAATTGCTGAGAATGCAGAAGGAAGGTGGAAAGTTCACAGGTGTGTCATAATTCAAGGAAAAACATTGCTCGAACGCATGAGGGTGCCACCGAGAAGCCATGCAAAGCCCTATCTGATCGATTTAACTAAACGCCTTCACTATATTACCCTTAACTGATCCTCACCTTTCACCCTCTTATACACGGTAAACCATGTTTCTCGCCTTACTCGGTGCTTCTTCTTTGCTGCAACTCTGTTTCTCCGTTAGATATATGACGGCAACGAAACGAAAAACGTCGTCGTCTCACGTGAGAACAAAGCCGGAGAAGATTACATACACTCTCTGACTTTGTGTATGCACATGCAATTTTTTCTCAAAATATATTGTAGATATAACAACGTCAATATAATTTTTTTAAGTGCGCGCGATGTTATTTAACAGACGTAAGTAATAGAAATAATTTCAGACGTGTCAAGCTTCTAGAAAAAAATTTAAAAAATATCTTAATTTTCTCTATCTAAAACTCATCTCGTCTGATATCACAGAAATTAAATCGCGCATCGTCGAAGATATCATCGTCGACTCGCGACACTTGTCTCTTCTCGGTAGATGAACACGTAGGCGTTCGAGGGAAAGGATTATACTACCGGGGTTTGTTCACCGGCGCGCACAGGCCCTTAGCCTTTCTCGCATTCTCGACTTCTCGGATATGCCGTTAATTGTACGCGAAGGACAGCATCCATTCATTACTTCGGTTATTTCATCCGGCAATCGCGGCCGCGCGCGTCGCACAGCTCCACGACTCCGTGCGACGAATTCCAAGTCCCTTTCCTGGCTCGTCCTCATTACTGCCGTCGTCGTCCTCTTCAGAAATCATCCGGCGACCCGGCGCTCACCTCGGCGACCGTCGTCGACGGAGGTGGTTACGCCGAGCTGATTACTAGAGATCGCAACGATCCCGTTGCCGACATGGATACGGAAACGGAGTGTGTTTCGCCCGGGAAATATTCCGGTACGCGACCCGGTCGGAGAAAATATAATTGCGAGGTTTGTGAGACAGAGAAAGAAGAGAGAGAGAGAGAGAGAGAGAGAGAGAGAGAGAGAGAGAGAGAGAGAGAGAGAGAGAGAGAGTCAAAGTCGTGAGCGTTGTTCTGCGATTTCGTTTCGCCTGTGTGTTATCTGCTCGCGCGATGCACGACGCAGTTGTGTGTTTTCCAAAGCTGCACCGACAAGAGAAAATGTGATTGCACTAGAGATTGCACCGCTGTTTGCGCACCGGATAAGTATACGAATGTGTTATGTTTTTATTTTATTTTTTTTTCTGTCGTTGATTTATCTAATAAGTAATCCTGAAGAACTTTTGTGTGTGTGTGTGTGTGCGCGCGCGCGCGCGCGCACAGAGAGAGAATAATTGTGTTTCTCGTTCCTAATAAGATAAGTATGCAGTTGTTTATGAAAATCTTATTGTAATGTACAAACAACACATTAGACAGTTAAAATAATCGTACAGTTCGCGTAAACACTACTTAAGAGTATTCATTTCTAAGCGATAAACAATTTCTTCAGCTGAAAATTGAGTCAGTGGTGAACACTATACAACGTCGTCATAGAAGTTGTTTAGTAATAACCGCGTTACTTGCGAATCTCGCGAGTATTAAAAAAACTCGCTTAATATTTATGAATCGGTCTTTTACAATCTTGGTCGGTCGATCTTTCGGCGTGGTGTGTCGAGAGACGCGCATTATTCGTCCACTCAAACTTAACGACGCGAAAGAAGTTTTAACAACCGCAATTAGATTCTACTGTTTGCGCAGTTACACCGCGCATAGTTCCGCGGAAATTACACTTTGCGGTAGACGTCTCTCTAGTGTATAACTCGAAATGATACGCGAGCACAATAACCATAACCGCTCGCGCATTGAAATATTTTCAGTCGGCCTGAAAGCCGACTCGCGAGAGCTCCATCAAGAACGATGAATATATAAGACCAGAGTCTCGGGTGCGAGGGAGACCGATGACGTTACCGGTCGTAAACTATTTTTGTCACAGTCGCCAACCAACAAAGCGATCATAAAATCTCGAGGCGCGTCGTAAGCCGCGCGAGAGATTTTCCCGCGTCGAACTTAAGCTGATCGTAAACGATTTGCATTCGCAAGGAGTCGGGCGGGAAACGCCGCGCTTTACTCCCCTGACATTTCCCGGTATTGTCTGGCAAATTATCATATTACACGTATGCGCGGCGGTGCATCGCTGACGTTCTTGGATTCGCCTTTTTGCTGATACGGGATATGCGTACCCTATGCGATTGGCTATCGCGCAGCTTACGTAAGGAGGTGCTTATTCCCGTCGTCGATAGATTTCCCGTCGTTCGCGATTTCCAACTGCGCTACGTAGACGTTCAGGAACAGAAGTTTGATGAAAATTGATTTCGGCAGAGAGAGAGAGAGAGAAAACGAGGGCGAAAAAAATACGCTTGAAATTTACAAACCGATTTATTTGAAACACAAGTTTGATCTGAAGAATATATATCTTTCTCGACATATAGCCCCGAAAACACATTTAGACGTAAACAGTTTTGCTTCGTCTTAACTTGACAAATTTATTTACGCACTCCAGAGAGTAATAAAAACAATAAAAAAAAGCGGGAAAGAGTAAGAAAAGATGTCGAGACGCCGAGTTTCGTCTGACATACTAAGTGTGCGTGTCATTCGCCACACACGGAGTGTGTTTCGATTCTTTTGAAGCCGACTCGACCCCACGGTGCATCAATTATTCAAAACAATGAGCCAACGATTGGACGCCGTGTGTGGAACGTGGAGATCCTCGGGCTTCTCGTCGGTCGTGGGCTTCCTTATTGCCATCGCTCAACGTCCGAGTCTCCGAAGATCTATACACTAGACCAACGTCTTCTTGCAATCGCGCATGACAACTAGTCGGAGAAATCGCGAGGATCGATGAGGAATGACGGAGTCGTCATGGATATTTGTCATTCCTTGTCGCGTTTTGAAGTGTGTAATTAATATTGCGGAAGATCATTTTACATGCCCGGCGTTAATGATACTATATTACAGAAAATGATTACAGGTTGTCTGCTACGGTGGAAAGTGCCTATTTGTATTACAGAATTTTATATCAATTAAACATTTACTTGATGACGTGTATAAGTTTATTCGCTGCAATTGACGGCACGTGACCGACAACGTCGTTGCACAAAAACAAAACGTATACGGTTAAGTATCGTCACCGCTTGCGGTGCGCGTTAATTACCGAGACGTACTGGTTTTCTAAACAAAATAATTAGCAAATAAATAGTTTTACTTTTCAAGAGATTTCAATTTCAGCACCGCATCGATGTGAGCGCAATTACAATTGAATCGCGAAACTCATTTCGTCATTCCCACGGTGTTCATCGCGCTCATTGAACTTGCTCCGCGACGTTGGCGCACTTCCTGTGTGTGTACAAACATCAATTAATCTCGAGAACAATACAACCTGATCGTCGTTGTTATGTGGAACAATAACATATAAGAATAAAATAAGCAATACCGCAAATTTTCATTAACCGATTGTCACGACAACAATGAGCGATTGGAATACATGCATCGGATTAATAACAATAATTTTGCCGAATGTTAACTGCAAATGTTTGCACGACCGAGAGTAAACGACCGTGTGATATTTATTGTATACAATGAAAATTACACTTTGCATGCAAACGCAAGCACGAGCGAGGCAAACACAAAGCGTAAAACTCGCGTATGAATATATTTTTTTGATTAAAAAAAAACATTTGCATAAGTTTCGCTCGCTATTGTTAGCTCGAAACGTCGAAAATTAATTCCTTAAAAAGAAAGGAGAGAGAGAGAGAGAGAGAGAGAGCACGGCTTTCTTTTGATGTAATCTTCGAGGAGCGTCGCGTCAAGAAACCTAATACCGTCTCTCACCGAGAAAGTTGACCGTTTCGCGGACAATGCTGCACGAGAGAATACGTCGCGTGTCCTAATTGTGAAACTTTTAATTGCGCACTTGTCGCGCAACTGCACAATTAACGAATAATCTCGAGAGATCGACTATCGTTGTCGCCGGTGGCGCGGGATTCGAAACGTGGGTTCGCGATATCGCGCGACTTAATCTCTCCTCGTATTTGTCCGTTCCGTTTCCTCTCTCGTTTCGTTGCATTCTTCGAGAGACTTAACGCTCGTTAAGGGTCTCTTTAACACCGCTCCTTCTTTCTGTCAGATGTCACTCGCGCTTAATTCCCGATGTGGTTTCTGCGTGACGAAAATGAAACACTTGACATTTAAATGAACATCGAAAAAAAAACTCAGCAGTAAAAAAAAATCAGCAGTCGGGCGAATTAACATTTTGCAAGAAAAAAAAATCAGATGATACGGTTGTGCGAGCTGTTTGAGAGAACGACGCGAAAATATCCCGATTTGTATGTAGGTCACACTTATAAGAATCATTTCTTTTATTTCTATCACTCAAGTTATGTAAACGAATCAGTTTGACGTTTCAAATTAAAAGGCGCATCTCTCTTTGAAAGTCTCAGACACTGAGAGAAAAGCAACGGGGAAGAAATTTATTAATGCAATCGCTTTGGCCTTCGCGCTCGGAAGCTCAGAGCTTGCAATTCAATTTAATTGCAGATGGGAAACGAAAGTCACTCGCTTGTAATACAACTTTAATCTCGGCCGAAGACGATGCAATCGTTCCGCGGGGCTGACGCCGCGTTCCTCTGTGTTGTACACACGCATATATATATATATATATATATGATCGTTCGATATTATACAAATAAAAAAATACACTTTTTATTGTACAGATGAAAAAATAAACTTTTTTAATTATTGAGTAATCTCTTAAGTAGTTTTTATTGATTGACATTATAAATGATATTAAAAAACCTAACTCTGCAAACTTGAACTTGGTGCGCGTGATCTCTGTGCCATCCGCAATTTTAAATTCAGTAAAAATATACGCAACGAGATTGATGAGGTAGCTTGTTTTGCAAGAATGTCGGGACGAAACAGACAAGAAAATAAAACCGTCGTTGTTATTTTTAACATTATATTTGGGAACTAAAAAGACCTCGTCTGCGCCCTGCGACATCTAACGCTGTAGACGTCCCTGGTGCCAAAAATAGAACAAGGATAAAGCCGCTGTGTAATTGACTGACTCGTTCTAATCTTGTTAGACCGATTCGTTGGAATTTTAGCCACGGGTAACACAAACATCGGAAAAAAAAATCATCGAAGAAGAATTGCGACATCTTCGGATATCAAAGTGGGATATTGAGGTTTCGAATGGCAATTAAAAAAAAGTGAAGCACTTTATACGTACATTGAAAATAAAAACAAAATATTGCGCGAGAATAAAGTGAAAAATTAAGAACAACAACCGTTCGACGTGATTCCGCAGCTCGAACTGTAACATTACGCGAGATTGACTGATGTTACAAACGGAACCGGCAAGTTAGACACATATTTCGCGCGGTTGATTTCTATATTTTGCACAGATTATTAAATCCAATGAACCTCTCGGAGTCGCACATTACAACCGATCGATTTCTGAAAAAACTCCGACAGACACGATAATCTTCGTCGAAAGGTTAGCGTGAAGGAGCACGCTCACGATTTCGCAGGCCCGCGAGGCTCACAATTCGCGTTGAGGATTAGGAAATTCACGTAATCATCGTCCGTGGTCTCTGGATCATCGACCCGACGAATGCGCGCAAGCTATCAATTACGCATTATACACACTTGTTACATAGATTTTCGTACGAACTGGTTCGCTCGGCGCGATAAGAAAAAGACGTTCTCACCGTCTGTGTTTTGGGCACGAAAAAGCTACGCGTGAAGAGTAAAAAGGAATATTATGACAGCGCCCACGAGGTGTAAGAAAAATATGTGTGCGAAGAGCAAACAACGTATACGGCGAGGTATTGAGCAAAGCCCGAAGCGAACCAACCGCGAGTAAAGTCAGCTGAAGCGCGTAGGTAGAACCGACAGCGTGCGAAGAAATCTAACCTTTCAAAATATATTGCATCGCGCGCTTGCTCTAATGCTGTTAAAAAAACTTTTTGGAGAATGTAACGGAAAAATTATAGTTGAGACGTCACTTGATCCGCGTGTATTTTTTGCTACGAGATTCTCGAAAAGATTCGGAGAAATCTGAAGTCACTTCGAATCTTCCTCTCGAAAGAAGACATAATTACAACTGCAACGATTTATCACAATTGTTCCGTAATTCTGACGTGTGTAATTGCATTTTATTGATTGGTCGCGCGATTATCGCGCGAAGAAATCAATATTCCGCAAACATCCTCCTGCAAGCGGGAAACGTCAACTTTCCACGGGAGGGCAACGGATTGCCGCGCGTGGGCGGCGGAAAAATCGGCCGTGCCCTCCGGGCCCGCTAATTTAATTGCCGGTCTTTACATCGCAAAGGAGCGCGGCACGACGCGGTGGGCGGTATTTCGTACGCGCGCGTGCATATACGCGCGCAGGTGTACCGATAATAGTACGGTTATAATAACAGAGAGAGAGAGAGAGAGAGAAAGAGCGAGCAAGCGAGCGGCTCTCTCCTCTCGTAAATGAGCGTTCAGAAACGCCGACGCGCAGGAAAGTCACGGTGAGGTCGGACCGGACTTGAAGTAACCGGCGGATACACGCGTCAGGAAAAACATTTTCTCGTCATTCGTATCTCGTCGTACGATCTTCCTCCACGGATTGATCCAATAGCGATCGTGAGAGTCTGCTACATTCATCCACAGAGTGTTCACATCTCTCAGCCAAGTTACATTGCGGTCTTTACCGCGAGTCTGTGTGCCAAGTTTAATTAAAATTTTTTTTTGTTTCTACGATCTTTTTTTCACAATCTAAATATGAAATGATGTCGACTGTGTTGGCAAAGCAAAGAGAGAATAATACTTCGTCACAAAATTATTGTAATAACTTCCGCAAACACGAGATTTCTTTCCTCGTCACGTTCGCCGTGTATATATACATATATATATGTGTGTAATAATATTGTGTATATATTACCGACACATGCGCATCGATAATTTACGTTCGCTTATTTACCGCGTTTTACGCAGATAGAAATGATGCTCCGGTTGTGTGTAATCGTTTTTGCGGAATATCGCGTTTAAAGTGCCGCTTTAATGAAAACGCTATGGCGTGTCTCGCCGCGGGTGGGCTTGGTATTATTTAATTGTGTCAAGTACCTTAATGTACACGTAATGTTTTTTTTTTTTTTTTTTTCTACCAACAGCGATTTTAACCTCAACAAAATTTCTGCTAGCGATCAAATCACATTATTGAAATGGAAGGATGTCAAGTCGCGGGGGAATAAAAAATATCACGTGCATTACGTTCGTGGAGAAATTGAATTTTATCTCTCCAATTTCGGACGCAGATTCGCAATTAATAAAAACACAAACCGCTGAAACTTTCAATGTGTCCACGATGATTTTTGCGACGAATCCTGGCGATTGCCATTTGTTTATTTTTGCGACTTGTTTATGCACGCGCGTTTCATTGTAACGGCGAATTCATCGCGAACCGTGCACAAATACGGAAGCAGACGACGCGAATTAATCACGTAATGAATTTTGCGCGAGAACTAACTTATCTCTTCTCTTTCTCTCTCTTTCAAAGTTATCTAATAATTCTTCACGATGAAAACAAAGAAATTCAACTCGACGGAAATAAATGTAGTGAATCTAGTAAAATCAGTATTTTTCAACACAGAGATTATAGCGCGTGATGACATTGTCACGCATTTTGATGATGTATACGTGCGCACGTCTGTTGAGACAGCATGTGCTCCGATGTACGTGGTATGCAGAGACCTGAAACACGAGCTCTTCGCGCGAATGCTGTCTCGTGCCACCCAGAATTTTTTTGCTTCCCGGATTGTAATTTTATCCCATCGCTCAGAAAGAATGTTGTTCCCTGTATGTAGGTAGGCACTATCTCGCGAGATAGTATCGCTGTAAATATACTGTAGCGCCGCAGTGTGTGTTTAATTAATTTCCAAATATGATCAGCTGCAACCGGAAACTCCGCTCGATTAATTTATGATTCGTTCTGTCAGAACAGATAATTGTTACTGCAAACTGATTTTCATCACTTTATTGTGTGTGTATTATTATAGTGTATTATTATTGCGCGTGTATGTATTATTGCGCGAAACAATTTTCATGTGTTGCGCTCGTATTTTACACAGAGAAAGAACAATTTGAAACAAATATCTGCAAAACGCATCATATAAGAGATATTAAATCCGCGCAATGAATATATTCATTACATTTCTATCTATCTTTTTCTCTCTCTCTCTCTCTCTCTCTTTCCGTGTAAACAATTCATGATTATGTTGCGTTTCCTCAAAATTGGTAAGCGTATCCGGGAATGTGTCACGCGCTTTTGTAGAGCGATTACAACACAGCATCACAATGGCGATACGATACAAAAGCTGTTTCAGCCTGCGCAGAGAGAGAGAATATCGCGCGACTGCGGGCTCGTTGTAATTTTAACAAGTGGCTAACACCGCGTCTGTTATTACCCAGCTTAATTGCCGGGTCGTGCTCGAGATATCGTGGAATCGATGGCGGTACCCGCGGGGCGTCCGTCGAAAGGGGACCCCGGAACCGAGGAAAAGGTCGTCGTGGAGAATTAATAAATCAGCTAGTCGGCGGTGGGAGGAGAGATGTTGACCACCGCGGCGTTCCTTCTTCATCTCGGTATTTCGTATCTCCCGATCTTACGGCATCCCGGGACGAAAGAAACCGCCTAATAACCGTCGCCTTAAGCGGGATACCCTCCCACGTTCTCCATCGCGCTACAAGATATTCTGTTTCTTTCTTTCTTCTGAATCGTACTACTTATTACCGGCGCGATATGATCCGTGAATATACCTGTGTTTCACTTTTCTTTTATTTCATTCTATCGATGTTATCGCGCCTGCGTGTGTTAATCGTGGGAAGAACAGTTGACGATAATGAGAAAACTCCCGCGCGGTAATGGGAGTCTGTTAGTGCGCGGTGGTGGAAATATTGCAACTTATTTTAATCGGGTCTATCGGATGTAATACGAGAATAAAAAAGTTGGCCTTCGGGTGTTGCTTCTCGAGAAAAAGATAATGATGTAAAAATATCGGAGAAAGCACGAACTGAAAAAAGTCAAATTAGTAAGAGAATAAACTTTTTCTTCCTAGTTTTTTTTAAATTAAAATGCGCTTTTAATAACGGAAATTTTATTTTACTCGCGATGACGCGACGTTGTTACTCCCTGTTAGAGCTTGTAATTGCTTAAATACTCGGAAACACGATCGCAACGGTTGTTATTTTACGATCGAGAGACGCAAATTTTCCTCACGCTTGTACAAGAGGAACACTCTGCATTCCCTTCGTACGTTGTAATTATAAAGTATCGATAAAGTATCAGCGCAACCAGAATGCCTTCCCATTTGGTTCGAGTTGCTCGTTGAAAAAAATTGATAGCTATAAAAACAGCGGGGCCATGTGCCACCATGCCCGGATAAGCCGAGTGGAACAATATCTCACAGTTTTCACTCCCGAGCTCGTTATGAATTCGATTAAATTGTCTTCGCTAAACGATGTCTATTTTTAAGTAACACGTGTGAAAAAGTTCGCCAACCTAGAATTAATAAAATGCTAAACTTCGAACTACACTCTAACAATTAAAACAATTTAAACACATTTTCTTCGTCTCTACGTCTTATATACGTTTTACGTCTCATTCAATTTTTTACAAGAAAAACAGATTTTACTTTATTCATTTCTTTAGTAGAACTGCAAATAAAATACACACAGAATAAAAAAAAAAAAAATTGTATGATATTTAAATGTATAATCTGATTTTTATAAAATTTGCATTCACGTCTCTTATAAAAACTTTGCATTCTTCTCTCCCCAAAGAATAGAAGCCGGCAATGGGGAATTGTGCATCGGAAAATCTTTCGAAAAAGGAGCGGCCCGAGTCGATCGAGTTTTCGCTCGGTTCGACACGAGGCTCGCCGCGAGAAAGTCGCGCGGAAAACTTTTCGAAGAAGAATCTTTACCTTGACAAGCAGGTGGATCGGCTGACTGACGCTGAGTGGCTTGCCTCTTCTGGCCTTTCCGCCTCCACCACCCAAACACTTTATCCACGGCATTCCTGAAGCGTTTCCTCGTCTCTGCTTGTTATTTGTAATTCCCTCTTTTCCTCGTCTCTTTGTATCTTGTTCTTCTCGCGATCCTTCTTCGCCTTCCGTTTTCTTTTCCGCCGTCTGAAGATTCTCTCTCTCAGGATTTTTCACTCGTCTTCTCTCTTCTCGAAACTTTTTCGTGTCCGATGCATCGCGCGAGCTACGATGAAAAAACCTCCAGTCCTCCCGGGAGTTTATGATCGCAGATTTCCCAAAATAAATCTGTCACGCGTTTCTCCCGAGAAATCGGAAAGTCGAGAGTTATGGACTCTCGTGGACTTGAGGATTTCGTGATGATTTGACGCGTGCTTTTGATGCTTTTCGACGCGGGAAAACTTTCTTAATAACAATTTTACATAGATATCGAAGAAATGCCGCTTTGTATGCGCAATACAAAGAATTGTTTTTTCCTTTAAACGAGTTTTCGACGTGAATATCTTCACCAAAGCGATTTATACTTTCTGGGGATGGAATAAATTCTTACTTTACGAAATAATACTTTCAAGTTGTTCGCGAACAGGATTTCCGCGATTCTGGTCTCCGCATTTTCACGGGAGTTTCACGTGAGGCGCGAAACTTTCGGCAGAGTAAATGCGCGCGGGCGAGATTGCGAGGATCTTCCTTCCGGTACGCCTATGAAGAAACGGTTTCGTTTCTCCGGTGTGTGTAGTTGAAGTTTTATCCGTGCGGTAACTCTAAACTGCTCTCGACCTCCTCAGGGAGATCTCGTAATAGCCGTGTTCACACCTTCTCGCGGAAGTATCTTCAAGGTCTGTCGTAAACCATTTGCGAATACTCGCGGAATATCACGGAGATACTAGAAGCCTCGACAGGGTGTCGGATAACTTTTCGCCCTTTTGGGACTTCGGGTTTGCTCGTGCCTTTTCTTTTTTGTCCTTCGGGCACTGCTTGAAAATGTTTGTATATTCAATTCCAAGGGACAGTAAAATTTTTACAGGCGTGCAATCTCGATTTATAATGTTCACGCCGCACTAAATGCATAAGTCAGCAATAAATTGCCACGTAGTTCGATAGAAATATGTAATTTCGATGTTTCTTTGTTATTATTCAGAAATATTTAATTTCGATGTTGCTTTGTTATTATTCAGTCTCCATTTAATGCAATAGTTTGTTATTGTGGCATATTCCATTTCCCGCAACAATTTTCTACATTTAATAAAATATTGGTTTTTCGGTTTTTTTGTTAGTGAGCAATTTGTCTCTTCTTCTCTCTCTCTCTCTCTCTCACCACACAAGAAAAAATTAAAGTATCACACTCGTCCAATTTGTCTTTTTTTTTTTTGTTATTTTTTTAATTCGTTCAATATATTTTTTAAGTTTTTCAATTTTTTTTGGTTTTTCTTTTTTTTGTGTTTAAAAGTCAGTGGCAAAAGCAGCACGCATCGATTTCCCGTATCAAACGCGATGCAATCATTACATTCGACAGATTATTGCTGTCATCGGACACATCCGCGTACTCCAAAAGAACCGATCTTCGCTTTTTTTTTTAATTTTTAATTCTGTCGCACTTCCGGCGCAATCTACACCAATTCCGTCGCTCGACGCGTTAACATGAGTCTACAACGGGAGGGAAGAAACGGGAAGAAAATGTTGTTACTTCGGAGTTAATGCGCAGGCGAGTTTTCCTCCTGGCTTTTCCCTCACGTGGCACCGCATCGGCGTGAAACGAGCGACGTCCGCTCTCGCGCGCGACTCTCGCAAGACTGGCGGCTGTCCGGCTTGCTATCGTCGGTTTTATACGCGCCTTGTCAGCGCGCTCGGCGACTGGGTCGTCGCTGGTTTGCGTTATCGCGGAAAACGTCGAAGACGCGCACGCTGTATCTTCGATCGATCTTCAGTCTTCCCACGATGCGTTATGCATTACAGTTTCGAGGAGAAACGCGCAGTCGACAAATGTAAACTAGCTAGCTTTCTATATAAACCACAATAGGTAGTCGCCTGAATTCTCTCTCCGAACGGAGAGAGAGATTATTGACTTTGTCTCTCTCTCTCTCTCTCTCTTCGAAATACTCACAGAATCGATACAATTGTCAAAATTCGCGTTGCGTCGAAACAGTTTCTCGTAAAATAACGTGAAAAAACAAAAAATCTTAGGCTTTGAAAATTCTCGATCCGAATTTTGGTAAAAAAAACAACGTTAAAAAATATTTGCAAAATTGTTAGGTTATTGTTTATCGTCGTTCATTGTGTGAATACATCAAAGGCGTGTTACATTATCGTATAGCGTTACACTCGGCGCGAGCACACAACGTCGCCATTTCTCAATTCCGTAACGACGATACGTCAAACTTTAATCGATGCGTCTTGAAAATTCAGATCGCAGTCTTTCCATTCTCATCGATCATGATGTTTTATTAGGCGGTATATCTACTTTTCTTGCCGTGTTTAGTATTCTTGCGTCGCAGAAGAACGTGTTAATTTTTCATCGTGGTTGGAAAAGTTGGAGCAAATTTCGTTAAAAATTCACCTCGTTGTCAACGCCGGTGTGTCATCGTCGCGTGTAACGTCTTGGACTTTTAACCATCTTGGCACTAAAAATGCACCATCATCTCCAGCAACCAATGTGTGTAACTTTTTGGTTAATAATGTGCGCTTTTCCCTAATGGGAAAATAAACCGTTTTTCAAAAGCAAAATAAACGCAGCAGCCGGTGAAAATCACAATGTTGCGTGTGACGGACGATAAGACTTAATTAAAGCCAACTGCGATATTTTTTTCTCTCACTTTTCTCTTCCTCTCTCTTTCTCTCACGTCGTTCTCGTACGACGAGATTATTAATGCAAGTGCGCGGTGCACGCTGCTACGTTCCGATCGTTGTGCTACACAAAAGTCGTGTGTCGTATCGCGTGCCAGTCGCCATTATTTACGGCTCGACCCCGTGTTACGATACAGGGGCCTCACGATCTCCTGCCGGGACCCACCCCGGGTCAGCGGCACCCTCCTGTCGCGGAATGCGGTTCGACAGATCGCAGTGTCTATGCCGATAAGCTGGTTTTGCCGATCTTCATCGTAAATTAGAAAGTCTCTCTTTATGTCGCAGCTCGATCAGCGATCTCGATCGGTGATGCAGGAGCAAAAGATCAAATCGAAAATTGCGCGTGCGCAGGCGAACGATTGACAGCAAGAGATCGCTTATTTTTACGCACGGACGTCTCCGTCGACTGGTTAGCCTCGCGGTCCGCCAACGACTGACAGAAAATGCCAGTCGGCACTATGAAGAGGCCCGGAGAGCGGCCCTACCAGAGCAAGCGGGTTCCGAAGGGACCAACAATCCGTGTCGAATAGCAGCCGTCGAGACTGCTCCGCTCTTTGTAGCATCTGCGACCGCCCGGCCGGTCTTTGGCGTTGTCTGGCGAAGGCTCGACGTGGTTTCGAGGTCGCCTCGTGCATCGATTTGGTTCCGGTCGCGTTTACGACACAACTTCCGCGGAGGATTACGTCGCAGGAAGTTAGCCCTTTGTGTTCCGTTGTGGCGGCAACGGCACACGTAGCGCGCAGGTGCACTTGTATGCGCTCCCGCTCCGGTCTTGAGCGCGCCAAATGGAGGTTTGTCAGATAGTTAAGGTATGTAGGGGTGAGAGCGGAGGCGGAGACGATATAGTTATTAGTTATTGCTTCCGTGTCCACACACAAGTTCGAGCAACTTGTCCGAAGATAACATTTTCCCTTCTCCGTGAAATGTTGCTATTACTTAAAAAAGACTTTGCTCGTCTTTCAAAGGTTACGATTTTACGAAGTAGATACTTTTAACATACCTCTGCTCGATAGACAATCTTTGCTTGTCACAAAAATTGTCGAAAGCCGGAGCATCGTATTGCAATCTCTCTCTCTCTCTCTCCATTTATGACCATAAAAAAATGCATACCGTGGTTTGATAATAAAATTAGATGCCCCATTGGTTGAGAGAGTGGTGTAGTTACGTATAGGTAGTACGGTCTGTGTGTTACAAGAAGGGTATCAACGAGGAACGCGTTTACATCTCGTCCTAGTGCAACGACGTGCGGTGTTCTTTACGGGCGTCCATAAACTCAGTGCCGTACTAACCTTTACCTTTATTGTACGACGTGACGATGACGCGACGAAACAGCACAAACAAAGAATAAGTTGGGAATTTGAAACGACATCTTTGAAAACTCGTTTGAGATCCAAGTGGGAAGATTTGCGACTTTGGCGTAAACGTGTGTGTGTGTGTGTATGTGTTTTTTCAGAAAAATTAATTTAAATCTCTAAAATTTGTATTTTAAAATAAACGACACACAGACGTGTGTGTTAAGTTGTTGTTGTACACAATTACGTTAATGTTGAGAATAAAAAATTCGCAATTTTTATCAAAACACTTTATTTAATTAGCAAATGTTTATTTTACATTAAAATGTAAATTCTAGAAGAGATATTTGAAGACACAAAATAATACCGCGTGAACAATAGCGGTATTAATTTGCATGTAATTTGTGTGAAAGTTGACTTACAATTTTTGCCGATGCAAATTGCGAGATATTCAAAGCTTTCTACTATGTTTCAAGCAATATACAACAATATTCAAATTAATCGGTTCGAGAGTGTCTTTTAAATTGCAGCTAAAACGAGTTATGGGTCGGAATTTTGATTAATCCATTTATACCGAGAGGATTTTCGATGACAAAGTGCTCCGACATCTCCCGCTAGATACATTACGACGACAGCATCGAAACGTAACCCAATTTCTCGACAGACTCGGCTATAATTGCCGACGTAAACTCCCGCGCGCGTTAAAGAGTCTCTAAACTCTCTCGTATCATCCCCCCGACAATATGATTTAAAGATTCCCGGCTCGTCGCGCTCGGAAAACCGAGCGTACAATTTACGTCGGTCGCGCGGGTTTTCTCTTCTCGTCTCTTTCTTCGAAACCACCGGCGGCGGTGGAGCCGCTAATTAAGTTTGCACAGCACTGCCGTCGCGTACAAGGCGGGGAAGTATGTAACTTTCTGTTCGGGGAGAGGTAATGCGAGTGGAATACTTAATATCGGGCGCGTAAGCCACGGTACTTATGTAAGTCTATATAAGCGCGCGGGTATACTTGTACAGGACGGTTCATTCAACATCATCATCTTTTATAAGTACCCTTCTCGCTACGCCTATCCCAAAGCTATAATCGTTTCCACAATTTACATACAGGATTCAATATTGTAAACGATATCGCAACAGAAATTGGACGCCGATACCGAGGAGAATTATAACGTTCTCGTAATGTAATTAGCGTTGCGTAGATCTTTCCCAACCGCACGAAAATCGAGCTATCGCAATAGCGCGCGCTACGCACATCCCTTCTCCCGACAGTGATTAATATATCGCGAATTACACATCTCAAATTCAATGTTACGTACGAAATTGCAATATCGTGTAAATCGATGCGCAAGAAAGCATCGATTTGAGTTTGCTCATCTTCCTCGCTCGGTGGAACAACCAAAGTCGCGTCCCGCTATTAACACGAGACACAACACACGGCTTGACGTAACGCGAACGTTCACCCCCTCCCCTCCTCTCTTTACCGAGCAAAATGCAATATCGGAGTGCTCCGGAGTGCACCTATGCACATGTCGACGCCGCCAGTGGCGTACGCAGAGGGAGAAGTTGCAACCCGACCTGACGCTATCAAATGGCGGTAGGGTTGGCCAATTTTGGAACCACTTTGTTCCTGTTAACTTTCGCATCCGCACGGCTCCAAATAGCTAAACGAACGCACGGCTAAACTCCGAGGAGAGAGAGAAAGACTCGACGTGCATTTGCTTTGCCTTCCCCTCACGTAAAAGCATATTTCGATGTAATGGAAGTTTTTCTGAAAAGAGAAACTTTTTTAAAACTGGAAAAAATGCACTAATTTGAAGCGAGCAAAATGTTGCAACAGAAAAGAAATAAAAAAAAATTAGAAAGCTTATTTAATATGTTCGCTAACGCGCACTTACGTTTCTGACTTTTAGAGTTGATTGAACCTATCACGTGCAAAAGAGACGCGCGCGGGGCGTTCTCGAGAAAGAATTCGGCACGGGAGCTTGAAATGCTGTTTTAGCGAATTAGCGAAGTAAAAAAAAAAAACGTTCGGTTCTGCGAATGGCCCCATTAATCTCCCCGATATTATTAGCCCTGAGATACTCGTCTCTGATTCACGTGCCACTCCCTCGACGTTCTCCACGAGCGGCCTCAGAAGCGATCATTACGCCACTGATCGACGCACACGCGTGTGTACGCGCCGTGCTTGAGAACGGTTGAGCTTGATGTTAAAGTATATCGCTCTCGGAACACATATCGAACCCGCGGAGGCCACACACCGGGATCAAGCGTGGCAATATAGCGTCTGTAATGCGCCGGCGCGGTATATATCGCGATTATACGCGAGTAGGTACTCGCGCGCGATTCAGAGCGCAAAACACGTACGAAAAAAACTTCATTTTGCACGACTGTTGCAAGTTGTACACAGGCGAATTTTTTAATGACTATTCTAAGCCCGCGTGCAATGTATATGTATAAAGTTCTTTTTAAAAGTCTCAATAGAAACTTACGGTTTTTGCAGTTCTGACGCTACCAACTATTCTAGTAAATTCGTCATAATGACAAGGTTTTAGTTTTTTTCCTCTGCAATTTGAAACAACAAATACACGTAAACTGCTTTGGAGAAAAAGAGAAAGAGAGAGAGAGAGAGACAAATTTAAAAGCATCAATATATGTATGTCGAATTGAAAACTCTCCCACTGACGAGACGTAGACGCAATCTCGGTAAAAATCGATACGCGGCAGACAGGGAAATAATCCGAACTTGCCGCGTTACAAGCGCGGGATTTATGTGGAAATCAGCTTCGTGTCTCTCGCGCAGTTTTCCAACTGTTAAAAACATTCGGCAAACGTTCTATTTTCCGTTCTGCATTTGCCGAATGTAATCCGCGCCTTGCGCGACGCGAAACAGTTACACACTCTTGTGAGTTGTCATCGGAGGACGGTCGAATGAGACGCGAAGCTATCTGCGCGGCTTTTGTATCCTTTTTGCCCGAGTCTCACTTCCTGCTGCAATAGCGATCTGCACCTGTGATACCGACAAAGATAGATGGGATACAAGGGCAGCAATAAAATCCGCCGCGCGCGCGACACGGCTGACAAGCTATCTATTGTTGAATTTTTATCATTTTTATTTTATGTATCGCGCGCGCTTTACTACATTCAATGTGTAATATTGTCACGCCGAGAAAAATATAACGTTATACAAACTGCTCTCGATGATTCTGTAATTTTTTTTAACTCCGTCGAAAGCAATTTTGCGCATTTAATATTTCAAAAGTAAGTATTTGTTTGTTTTCATGTCGGTACGTGACTTTTAATTGTTCCGAGAATTTAATGTCAAATATATATTGTAAATAAAAATTTTGTTCGAAACTGAAAACTACCATCGGTTTTCCTTAAATATATAATATCGTCGTATTTGTTGTGCAAGTGCGCACCTACCTACGTTCTGCTTTCATTTTTCATCCAGCCGTCATTTCCGCGTGCAACCCTATACAGCGCAGTTCCTTTCCTTTTTTTTTTCTCCTTCCCTCTTTGCTCCTTTCTCCACTTACAATCTTAAACAAATAATAGGGCACGAACGCGTGGGTGAGAAATGTACCGGAGAAAAAGAAGCAGACGCCACGTAATGGCCGCGTGATGTGCGAATCTCTTGAGCGAACCTGAGAAAGCAAAGTGATTTGCGTGCACTGACTTTCTCACCTTGCTTCTCAAATTAATGACGACATCGGAGCGGTAGGACGTTGAACTAATTATCGGAGAAATTAAAACTGCCGCCGAGAATGCGTACACGCCGTGTCGCATGTCAGACGCACTAGTTTATGTTCTTGAGATTCCTGATGTGTTTTCATCGTTAATATATAAATAATAATCACGTTTTAATATATAATCACTTAAAATAATTTGTTCCATCTAAAAAAAAGTACTAAACTATAAAATTAAAAATGAATAAAATAGCTAAAACATATTATAACAAAAAAAAAATATGATAGAATTTAAAAAAAACTTTTTTTTTTCATATATTATTCTCTGCGTAAAAGCGTGAAAAAAATGCAAGTGACGAGAAAATATCGGAAAACGGTTAATCTAATCGAGGATGGTAAAGCAACGAAGATAGTAATCACGACACTGAATTATGCATCCGTTCAATTTTCGTTGAAATGCACCCCCGTCGATCAATCTCGCATGCACGAGCGCAGCTGGTAGCGATAAACTATAACGCCGGCAAATAAATCAAAACACGCCCGGTATAATCGCGAGTCATAGATTAGCATTTTCATCCGAAATTCGGTAAGAACGTAATTCTTCGGAAAATCGTTTGCATCGGACTCGCGCCGAGCCTTTAACTCGGGCCCGCGAAGAAACGAAAAGACCAAAGTACGCTCTAGGAGACGTCATTTATCATTCGACCAAGTTTGCCAACTCGGCAATTATTTCTTGCTCGCAATTTCACGCGCGATCAAGCGCACTCGTAAATGCACGCACGTACAATTGCTCCGAACGCGTATTTTCTCGCTTTTTATTTCAAAAAAGAGTATACATTTTGCAAATCTATTATTTCTCTTAAAGATAT
Organism: Pseudomyrmex gracilis; assembly: GCF_002006095.1. Taxonomy (NCBI): domain Eukaryota; kingdom Metazoa; phylum Arthropoda; class Insecta; order Hymenoptera; family Formicidae; genus Pseudomyrmex; species Pseudomyrmex gracilis. The sequence continues at coordinate 1,446,316 of NW_018020585.1, read as the reverse complement.
ACCTCTGTGAAATAAAAAAAAAAAAAAAAAAAAACATATCTCAGTTCTCTGTGTCTACGCGAAAAAAATTCCGCGACACTGAATCGAAATTATCGCTCTCGAATAGGCCACGATCGCGGCTGGAAAACTCAGAGCGCAAATCGATCGTTGCAGCACAATTCACAAATTCTCTGAATTCCAACGCGGACAATACGTTGCATCCTCCGCGGACGCAGATGCGCTCGGACAATGAATGCGACTTTAATATTTCAGCGAGAACACATTGACGTCAACACACGCGCGATATTTTTCGAAAACGCGATCGTTTCAAGTGATCTTTATGCGCACGACAAAACTGCACTAAATTTTATGCTTACCGATTTTGGAGTGCGCTTGAATTTAAAGTGCACACTTATTAGCAAAAACCCGTTACAACTCTCTATGACTTGTAGAAATTACATGATTATTTATTGTACTGAATGTTCGTTTATTCGCGCATATCTCGTTAATATATCGATGTGCGATTAAATGTCCGTTTTCAGATAATATCTCACTCTTGGTCAGAGAGATATCTCGGTGGAGAAATATTCTTCGTAATAAATCCTTATACGATTACGCCTCTTTTGAAATTCCGACTTGCCGGCTAACGATCGCGTGACATCTCACATTATGTAAAGAGACACGAGGATGGCCCGTAAAAACTGTCCAGTAAAAACCAATTTCTTTCGTTTTCTTTCATACCGTTTCATCATTACGCGGTGACACATTCTTCTGATCTGCTCGGAAGCATCAAGTCCACTACCGTTACGTTTGTTCATTCTGCCTTTATCAGAAAAAATCGATTCTCTAGCTATATGATTATAAAAATTTAAATCTCAATTCTCAAAAAACTCACTTGTAAAAATTTACTTGTGAACATGTATATATTCATATCACACATTTGAAATTTTAAGCTAATTCAAGGCCCGATTCACAGTTCTCTTTCTATCGATAAACTCGACTTGAAGAAAGACGGCCGGAAAAATTCGACGGTGTGGATTCGATCTCGAGACATTGCAGCCATCTCACTCAGGCCGCGAGACCACTGGATCTATATACCTGAGTATATCAATTCAAGGACGCAGCATATAGTAGCAAGTGAAGGGAATACGTACACAGGCAAACAGCCGTGTACGTATGCGCTTGGTACAGGAGACCCGAAACTCGAAATGCCCAACACTGCTCTCAGCTTTTTGTACTTCTCTGATTCCAGAAAAAGCGGATAACCTTGCTCCTTCTCTGTGAAAATTATGTATGTACAAATCTAACAAACGTGTATATATAATTCTAATAATAATAATATATATGTATAAATCTAAATGACGTGTCATTGGTGATGTAAAATGCTAATTGAGTAGAAAAATTTAAAAGAATTAAGATTCGTATAAGCAACATCTTGAGCCCGTGTCGAACCGCGGATTAGAATTGAGATAAGGTCGAATTGAAATTCGACCAAACAGAACAAAGCTCAATAGACTTGACTGAGATTAGTTTTCTATTTTGATTTGTTAAATTAAAATCCAATCTCAATTCTAATCTGATAATATAATCCGATAAGACTTTCAGAGAAACGTTGCATGTCCTCATTCTTCGCTTAAAAGGATTAGTAGAGAAATTCTTCATGTAAGATTTCCAGCTACTAGATATGTGAATTGTGTCGTGATTCTCACGTAAACCGCAAATTTTATTCACACCGAACATCAACTGGGAGTCTCTACTTTTCCTTACGTGTTACAAACTGATCTAAAATCGGAAAATTATTATATTTCGTCGAATCATTGCTATCCCAAACTGTTGATTCACGTTATATTCAACGATCAAAATTACACGGTCCGTAACAGAGGTCAAGTTTGCATAATTCGTAAGGGCATTTGTGTGTGTTGCAACACGTCGGATAATCGTTCATCATCCCTCACGTGACCGGGATCTTGCCGTGCCGACGATCGTCCGTTGTGTAGCTCATCGAACCACGATGTGTATAATATCGTCTAATTGAAGAGTTTTAGCCTGAATATCATTATTCTAATACCATCGTTCACAGAGCGGCGGTAGTAAGCAAGACGTGTAAAACTTCACATAAATCGCGACAGCGTTAACAAATGTGCTTTACCGAATACTAATGACGGCAGTTAGATTCTTCTCGGATGAGATATTACACGGAGAAATCGATAGATTGTCCTATCCTCGTGTCCAATTTGTCTAGAGTTTAGAGATGAATATCTTTGAGGAACGGTAAAGTTTTTCCAGAAATAAACAAGGTACCGTTTACAAAATGTAATTTCAGATGGCGTTTATAAAATGTACATTGACGATTAAAAAAAAAAAAAAAAAAAAAAATAATATGTTGTTAAGTACGTAACGATATCGAGAAAATATCGACGTCTGTTAAAAGCTTCTAATCAAAATCCTATATTAAAAAAGGCATTTGGACCGAGAAGTGCGCGTTTGGAGTCGAATATATCGCACCTATAAGGTTAACAACACGTAAAAATAACGTGACTGTAATTTATATTATATGTAACATTAAATAATACATATTATACATATAATTTATTATATATTTATAATATTATACTTTATATTGTATTATATGTATTATATACATACTACAGTAATGTCACTGACCTCAGCCGCGCGGTCTTGGCGGGGTCATTGACCTCGGCCACGCGGCCTTGGCGGGGTCACTGACCTCGGCCGCGCGGCCTTGGTGGGGGAGGGTCACTGACCGCAGTCGCGCGCCTTGGTGGGGGCGGGGTCACTGGCCTCGGCCGCGCGGCCTTGGTGGGGGGAAGTCACTGACCGCAGTCACGCGACCGCNGCGGGGTCAATGACCTCGGTCGCGCGACTGCGGTGGAGTCACTGACCTCGGCCGCGCGATCGCGGCGGTGTTACTGACTTCGGTCACGTGATTACGGTATATATATATATATATGACTTTAGTCACGTCTTGTTTTTCCACTTCTTTCTCTTACTATTTTTTGAGTTTGATTTTCATACGTTATTTCTGACATTTCTCATATGTGTATTATATGGTTTATAAGACGTATATACTATCTGTCATTGCGATGACAGGTTGTGTTCACTGACAACACGTTAAATAAAAATAACAATAGCGTGCGCGTAGCGCGCGCCTGTGTTGTGCTAGTTATATAAATTTTGCAAATGTTTTCGTTTTTCAATTGTTCGCGCGGTTTAGTTTAGATACTGTCCGATTATTAGAATAGTAGCGCACAACTTTCCTTCGTACGTGCGTCTCATAGCAACGTGCTGTTTGCAACAGAGCCTTGTATCGAGAATCAAGCAACGGTACAACGGTATTCTCGGTCGGCGTTTCCTCCTGAATAAGTAAGAATGCCGTTTGAAAACACGCTTCCTACGCGTTACTTCTTTGTCATCACTCTTCGTTGTCATCATTCTTTCAGTTCGTAACGAGATCACCCATTCACCCAGTCATCCCTGTCATTCAAACCGAAGTGTTGAGCTCTCTCTTTCTCTCTCTCTCTCTTTCTGATATACAGAAAATCTATTCTTGACAGATACGACGCGTGCCGAACCTCACACCTGGCCATTCCGCTTCCGACATCTGTGCACTCTCGCTATTTCGCTGGTTCTCTATTCTCGAATGGATTTCTTTTCTAGTTTGTGACCAGCCGGTGGCTGCATCATATGTTTGAATTGCGCTTTATATATCTGTGCGCTTTATATGTGTATATATATATATATGTGTGTGTTGTTTTCTTACAAAACTTATAAGAGAGTAACTTCCTATACAAACTTTAGATAACTTCTAAATAAAAAACATTTTTTTTTATCTACATAAGCAGCATTTCACATCCAACGGATATTGTTTTGTCTCTGAACTAAGTAAACTTCTTGTCTCAAAATCGAGTAAACTTTTATTTTTTTCTTTCTCTCCCTCTTTCGGGAAAAATGTATTTTCGCGAAATGCGGAGACCCGAGACACAAAGCGTTCCGTTGTTTAAGCAGAAAGAATGCAAAAGATAAGGAAAGAGCGAAAACAAAACGTTTCAGCCCTTCTACAAAACGCACGACTATTTCTCGCTCGCGTACATTATTGTGCGAAAGTGTAGTGGAGCACCCACAAAATGTACGCTGTCTGGGTAAAAAAAAAAAAAAAAAACGCAAGACGTACATATGTCACATTCAGAGTGCATTCGATATCGTTCTGTACTTTCATGCAGTATAGTGATACATGTGCACGACAAATATTCGTGCGCGTGTTTCATAGACAGAGAACCGAGACACATTACCGATACTCTTTTCCATATATTTTAGTGCTTTATATGTGTGTGCACAGTCTCCGAAACGCTTCCGAATATTTGATTTATCTTGTATCTCTAAATTATGTGTATTAAAATATATAATTTATTAAAATATTCTAGAGATAAAAAGTAAATTAAATATCGGAAGTAGTAGCATATATTCAACAATATTAAATTAATTTTGTCATTAATATTAATATATTAATTTCTCGTTCATTAACATATTGTATAAAAAAATTATATATATATATATATATACAATCGTTGACATTTTGATTTTATCAAAATACCAAGTAAAATTTTATTGCAATCGATATAGTTCTCAACAAATTTATAAAATAGCTAAAATAAACATAATTGATAAAAATTTGTAATTTTTTTTACATAAAGCTAACAAACATTTTTAATAAAAATTTTATTGCGCTGCAAAAAGTTATTTTCGAAGCAATGTCAACAGTGGTATTTTCCTCCCATACCACTTTATGAGGGAAATTTCGATTCCGCTGCAATCGATCGAGCTAATTCCGAAGGGACGGTGACACAGACGGGAAACAAGCCGGAAACTTTCCCCGTTGACTTTTAATTGAGCATTCGAGTCATCCGGGTTATATCGGTGTTATTATCGAACCAATTCCCCCCGAGACATCGTTGTTGTTCCCGTCACGTGGCAATGAGACTTTTTATTCGTCGCCCACAATCCTTCGTTTCGTGGCGTCCATTTTTTACGGACTATTATATAAGCTCGCAGACGATGAATCATTGTTCGGTGATGTATCAGAATGCCGTTTTATTGTCCAAAATAATCACGAGAAATATCCTTATTGTGTTTAGAAATTTTGCGAACACAGAACCTATTTTTTTGCACTCAGAAATTCCTTTCACATTTAAGTCACGGGATTGGAATGAACTCTTTGACGTTTTTTTACGGCCCACGCTGACGCCGTCGTTCGTCGTCGGTCGAAATAGAGATGACTGCGTAGCAAGGTGTGCGTTTAACTAGCCCGTCTCACGCATAAATAATATCCGTGCTAAATACACGTTTTGCGTTGGCGAACGTGATCCCGCACGAGTGTTCAACGAATGTCGCCGATTATATTATGCGGATGCATCGTAAAGTTTCATTGTCACTAATGATTATAAATTATTAATTTTCTTTGAGATACGCAGCAAAACAAGCAATTGTTAATGTTGCATTATTGTTTTATTTTCGTTAATTTTAGAAATAATCGAAGTGAGATTCAAATTTCTAATTAGCAGGTTAGAGTGTTGCGTGTTGAAATTAATTTCAGATGCAGAAGATGAACCAATAGAATGAATGAACAGTACAATCGGGGTTAGACCGCCGCATTTGGGTCTCTACGAGAGACAATCGCGTGTTGAATACCGGGGGACCAACCCTTTCGCAACTGAACAGTTCGCTTCCGTCTACGCATGCCAATCGACGCTACTTGTACGCGTCCCAATACGGTAAAGCTAGAAAAAGAACAGTTATATGCGACACAGAATTTAACATACTAGACACGCGCAGTTCTGTACGCAGACTCAACGTTTCACGTTGATTGTTTCACATCTGACTTAACAAAGAAAACTTGTATATTTACTATTATATATACTAATCATGTACCAATATATTTATAAATAGTGATAAACACATTTTATTACAACACAAACAAAAGAAAAATTAATTATTATTAAATCAAAATGATGAGAATTAAACAGTCTAATTAGTGTCCACTTTCTATCCCAATGTGGCGTGTTGCAATTATTCTTGAAAGCTTTATAATAAATGAATTACCCGTGCCTTTCTTCTCGTCCCAAAGCAATTCATTTCATTCGGATGGCTCGGGCCACAAAACACGGGCCAAGCAACCAAGAGAGGATTGGCGCCGCTGTGACTCATCATCTTCCACCTTGTCACCGGCGATCTATTTCCGCCGCCCGGTATATTAACGCAGACACGCAGAACGGCGGGTGCCCCGTTGCGCGCGCCGCGCACAAACAATAACGATAATGACTTAACAGGCCCATCTGCCATCCAGGTACAAAACAGGGGACGAAGGAAGAGAAGCCGGGCCTGTTGATGGAAGTCACTGTCAACTGGCTTTAAATGACGATAATAGAAATCAATCTAGTCCCCCGAGACGTGCGTGCGTGTATATCGCGCCGCGCGTTCACGCATGAGCGACTCTCATGTGCTTGATGGATTCAGGCAGCCTACGCTTTTAATTACACGTGGCAACTTTTCTGAAACTCCGCGCGTGTGTGACAAGATATAAAAGATAATTTAATTAACCGTGAAATAAATCCTAACGGTGACGTTTAGGGTTTTTTTTTTGTAGCGCGGATATTATCATTTATATGTAATATAATTGCGACGCTGTTATATTAATTATGTATTTTTTATTAATTAAGTTTTTCATATGAATTGACACGCGGTAACTCTTCTCGCGAATTGTTGGCATCAATACGTACGTTCCTCGTTTTTGTACTCGATCGATTTCTCCTATCCGACTTTTACCGCGCTGCGCATCATCAATGTGTTGGTGCATGCCGTCGTCGATGCACGCCCGTCGTCGACGCGTCGGCTATGACACGCACGACCTGCGCCTTTCAGAGCAGCAGCTTGTTTTTTCCGGCGCTCTCACGCCGGTGGACAAAGACGACGGCCGGAAGTTTCGCGCGGAACGGGATGCGGACGTTTTTACATCAAGCGCTCGCGGAAAAATTGGTCTCCGCGCAAATAATGCGCACACGCGTCGAGCACAACGCTGGCCGGCACAATGGGCCCGGTAATTGAAGGTAGTGAAGGGGTTGGCTGACGTATCTTCCAGGAACGGATTTGTGTCGGCGAAATGCCGTGACTTCTATTCCGTCTAATGAACAATCGAAGTCACTTTCAGCGCGTGCGAACGATTTACGGTTACGCGACGGTGAGTTCGACACGTGGGACGAGGTGTCGCCCGGTTGTTGTCGTTGCTTCCTGCTAAGGAACTAGTAATTTGTTTAAAGGCCAAATGCAAAGGCGAGATATAATGTCGCATTCCTGCGATAGTTGTGTTATAGCCACAAGAACGTATCATTATTTTCTATTATATTTAATAATTCTTAAACGCGCAGAGATTTTTAATTGATGATCGCGCAATTTCTCTCTTCCTTTCGTACTCTGTGCAAATGTTTTTAAAACGCACAACTTAAATACACATTCATAGCAATTATCTGCTAAAAGCAAACTTTAATGACACAGAATGAAATGGAAAAAGATATTATGTCTACTACCCATTTTTCACGCCTCGTCTGAGTCACTGCCAGGTGAGATGCGATGCTCGCTCACCAGGGGAAGAAAGAGAAGCGTTCCGGCTAATTTCGTAAACTTCCGATTACGCCCAGTCGTACAATTACCGCGTCGTCATTTCCTTTATGTGCTTTCCGAGAAAGCGCTGCGCGTTTTCGCCGAGGAATAGATAACCCTCGAGAGAGAGCAATACACCAGGACATCTTTGTTCGATGCGGAAACGTGTCGTTATCGGTAATTACTGAACGCCGGTCAGCCATGACATATTGACAACCGATCTATTTTCTCTTTTTCATTTTTTTAGACTCCTTCCGCGATCCCGCCTCGTGAAGAAGAAATTTCACATGCTCATCCGAACGTCATTCAAAGATGAATGTTTCCGTCAGTCGGAAAGTTCCCAAGAACTTGCGATGCGTAAAATCTCGTACAGATTTGATTGTCACATGATTTGTAACTTACAACTAAAATCGAATATAATGATTTAAATCGCGATATTTTATTTTATTTATTTATTTTTTGTTAGTCTGATTATCTCGAAGAGGAATTGTATCTGCCAATTTCGCGAGAGAGGGGCTTGACAGCAATAAATAGGGGTTCTCGAAAATTTCCCCACTATGTTACGCGACTAATGGACACTTTTCACACAATACACAATACACAAGCGGTTGATGTAAAGATGCATCAACGACCAGGTACGATGCACATATGTACACACGTGTTCGCTAATGGCAGCGTATTGACGCGCCGCCTTCTCAAAGCAAACCCGGTGGATACGAATAACGAGCCATTGTGCCGACCCGAAAATGCACTCTCTCTTCTTACCCGCATCTTCCTCGACAGTATAACGAACAACATCCATTATTTATATCTCAGCATTCGTACGCAATGACGTTACTTTATTTTTACCGATACGGAGTGTATGTATGCTCTTTGTTAGAATTGTCAACGTTACGTTGCCTTGGATTATTATTAGTTTGAATTAATTCAATGCATTTAGTGATTTATAAATCAAAAGAGTTTAAAATCTATTTCTATTTGTGTTAATTTTTCCGCTCAATTAACTTCGTGCCAACCAACACTTCACTCAACGATCACTTGTGCGTCTCAAGCATCACGTTTTCTTCAAGTCTCCATCTGTTTACGCATTAGCGTGTGTCCGAAAAGGCGTCGTGGTTCCGTCTGTGTTCATTAGCGTGCGTTCTAAAGTGGAAACGAGCGTTTCCCGCGCTTTTTTCAAGCACAATCGCTAAAGAGCGCCGTGCGTTACAAAAAAAGAAAAGGCACCGTTTGACTGTGCCGAGTTCTAAACAGGCACCTTCGTAACGGCTCTTCATTATTCGCGATAGATCGTTGACGAAGTCGTGCGTGAAAATCATCACGAATCGACCAGGTGGAAAATCGCGTCGCACACACGCTACTTGACTGAATAAATAATCGTCATGCGACGCTGCGATTGTTATCGCGCGATAAATTCGCAGTAATCAAACGTGTCATGATAGCTTGAAAACGCAATCGCGTATAATAAATTTTTAATATTTTGCAATTCACGAGTACTGAGTAAAGAAAATAGTATATTTAAGTGCACATACAAAATAAATAACTGTCTAAGATCGCAAATATTTTACTTTGCAAAATAAAAAAAATTATGTAACGATGAGCAGCCTTAAATTTGCATATACGCACACTTTATTACACTTAGAAAGAAACGATGTGTTTTATGAGTGACTATCATTGGTAAGCTGAAGGTTGCAAAGCGCATAAATTTTACGATCATTTTACTCCTACTTGGCGATAATTTTTATAGCGCGTAAATTTTGTCATCAAATACGCGCGCATCGTATTTGCTGTGTTTTCTTTATAAAACGACAATATTTTGTGAACAGCAACAAAATAATGTTATGATAAAACAATTAATTTACATTACGTTATTATTTCTTTTTTTCTTGATTGATATTTATTATAAAAACAAATGCACATATTTATAAGGTATCTTGTGATTTCGACAACAATTTAAATTGATTATGAAAAAAAACTATTTTTATACACTATTTTATTTTTATACATCAACTTACCTTATATAGGTACGTGAGTGTTATACAGTAAAATATCAGTGAAAGATAATAGGAAAATCTATACAACGTTCGGCAAATAAGCGTATGCCGATAATATCGATGACTGCTTGGTTTTAGTCTTATCTAAATTTTAAATTATAACATTTTCCATTCTCATCAGAGTTTATCGTAGTCACTTCAGTATCTTTGTTACTTAACAATAGTCATTTGCAAACATAATTCATTTATATAAAAATTATGTGCGCCGGGCCAATATTATTAAAGCATTCTCAATTTACTATATTAAAATCACAATGACAATAACTAAAAAAGCTTTTGCATTTTATAAATTTTATTAAATATCCTGTTTTTTCTCTCTACAATATAACTTGTATATATACAAATATCTACTTAAAATATTACAACATACCCCACAAAAAATAACAATAGTAGTTAAAAAAAGAAGGGGAATACAGAAACAGAAGTCCGTAAAAGTTAATTGTGACAGAAATAATGATTAAGAAACAAAAGATAAATACATCAAAGAAAGTATGTTTCACTGATAATTTAAAAAAAAAGAGACGATTCTTATCGAAAGAATCTTGAAATTATCACTCGTACGTATACAATGATTTGTTATATAAAAAAGATAAACTTTCTTTCGCTACATTATAGCTCGTTTACGTTATACAGATTACACATGTGTATACATATACTTATTTATCATAACGTATACTATCTTTGTTTACAATGCAATATAGCAATCTATATTTATTGTATACTCATCGGCGCTTTAACATCTAAATATAGTTATACATCTTTCTTTACTCATTTTATCTGTGTATACATACGTATAGTGCCCTTTATTAAATGTATGCAAGAGGGCAAAATAGGAACTGTGATCGCCTGATGTACCTTGTTCGTCCGTCTTTTTTTAATTCTCTACTAATGCGCCGTTATTTTGTTATTTTTATCTTTTTCGCAAAAACGTTCGTAATTAATTTTTGTTATGAATACCACGTCTTCTGTTTAACAATTTATATATCTCTATTGTCATTGTAATAAAATTTGAAAAAGAATTCAAATCGCGATCGTCTTACAATTTGTCATTACTTTGTGTGTGTAAAAAATTGCAAAATCTTGGAAATAGTAAAAATGTTACAGAACGGTACGTAGTATATCATTTAAGAAATCTACGAAAAGTTACTACAAAGTGTCGAATGATAGTGATGACGGTGATGACACGACACGTCTTATTGTTATGTTAATACTTTTCAAGATTAGTATTACAAATATTAAAAATGCGTTTGTCTCTAAAAGACTTGATCTGAAAGACAGATGAAGATATATCATTTAGTAGGCAGTTGATGTTTCCGACAAAAATAACAACATTGCTTTTTCAGTGTTCGGTAAAGATTAGACATTGAATTGTAACATGTGATATATATATATATATTATCGCAAACGGAGCTGTTTTCATCGGCGAATAAAACGTTTTTGGACGAATACATGGTGCAGTTTGCGTACAAACAGGCCGCAAGAAGGCACCGAGCAACGCAACACACGAGCTCCTAAATCTCTTTAGATAACGATTGCGAGAGTGGCGATGTGCAAAATAAAGGTGAATTAAAAGATTTTTTATCTAATGAGTACCGCGAGAGTATCATTTTCAAAAAAATAAAATAAAATAAAATAAAATAAAATAAAAAACACTTGTATGAACAAACCAAGGATGTTGCAACTTTTATACGAGATTTTATCTGTCAACGCGCGGCAACAATTCAGGATGATTCGTCACGCTACCAAGAAAGTGCTTGCTCGCGTTCTACGTGAAATACGCGACATCGAATCGATGGAAACGTCGCGCGCATCCGTATTAAAGCCGAGCTTTTCTCCCGCACGTCGCGTCGGATGTTCGGATTTATCGAATCGTCGTAGTTGCCGTAGCCCGTAAATTCTCGTTGAAGATTACAGCTTCCCCTCATTAATAATTTATAAACGGTATGATGAATATTTTAACTATATTCAAATTTATATCGGGATTTGTATTAGAGTAGACATATCCGGAAATACAGTAGGTATTACTAACACAATAAGTGTTATAACAAAATGAAAAATTAGTTTTATTTAGGAATTACCTTAATTTTGCACGCGCCAGTTTCGTCTTCTATTTTTTTTTTTTTTTTTGGTGTCGGTTAATCGACAATTAACTCAACACACATTGGACGCGATTAACAATAACGTTACGTAAGTTATCTATCTGTACTACAGAATATACGACCTATGTATATTATATATATATATATACCTTTCTTTTTCTTAATTATTACAAAGTATCTTATTACGGTACATATCAGTTTTATGCTATGCAACGAGAAAACTTACCGAAGAATTTGCCCTTCGATCATTTTCATCTTGCAACGCGCCGCCCGTGTGGCGTCAACTAAATTTTTAATAATGACGAAAATACGCTACGATAGAGCGCTCTTCGTTCATCGACTACCTTCGAGAAATCGCTTAAATTTAATCGTATCTCTGAAAATCAGCACGACCAAGTAGGTCGGAGAGATCTGTATCTCATCATCGTCAAGTTGACGTTAACTACACACGACTCTTTGTTTCTCACTTTCTCGAAATATTTCCTTTAATCGCTCAATATCAATCTGTTCGGTCAAAATATTCGATTGATATCAATTAAAGTTGTACGCGTTCTCAACAGAGACTTCCTATACACACGCCATTTTTCGAGCACGAGCACTCGATTGCGCTCTTCAATTTTCCATCGCTACGTATAGATAAATTTATTTGTGGTTAATAAATTTTGTACTTTGATCGAAACTTCCGCATAATTCTGAGATAAATCTCTGATTACATATCGATATAGACAAGATTATCGATATATATACGAGAAGCCCGCGAATCTCGACGCACACGGAATGCGTGTCGGAAATCATCTTTGAAAAAATACGCCAGTGAAGTATAATTTTTATTTTTCAAAGACGCGATCACGTAATAGGTGTGAATGCACGCAATAAAAAAAATTCCGTTCTTAGCAAAAAATAAAAACAGATAATAAAAATTAATGACAAAATTAACAAAGGAAACTACAAATTAACATTAGTTGTGTACGAGAAAAGGAAACAAAATAAACATAAAAACACAAGACATTGTCAGTGTACTGATTTCTTTTGAACAACATTATTTTATTTATTACTTGGCAAGGTGAATGGCTTACATACTATAAGGCATAATAAATCACAAAAAAAAAACATAGTACTTAAATAAAGAACTTAAATAATAATGAGGTATCTATATATAAAATATATATGTATATATATATATAGACAAAGAGAGGCGAGAAAGGAAGAGCTGAGGCATCGAACAACGGAAACAAGCACCAGGAGACTCTCTGGAGAGAGAAACCTTTGAATATTTACAAATAGAAAAAAAAAAAAAAAATGACGATGAGAACGGAATAAAATTTCAAAGTGGGGACACAGTCGAGGAATATACAATGTACTGGCACGTTCGGTACAGTAAGTCTAACGATTACGTCTGTCTCGGTAAACAGAAACGCTGCGGCAGAGAGGCGACATCGACGAAAAGCTTGAAACGAAATACGAAAAAGAAGAAAGAAGAGACCCGCTTTTCCGAACAAATATGAGTTAGTCATGTTTTTCAACGCTTCCTTCTCAACCATGAGACAGACGTACTTTCTACACACTTACACAGTTTTATCATTTGCACAAAAAAAAAAAAACGCAACTAATAATAATATAATAATAATGATGATAATCGTAACGTTATGTGTCTAGCTCAAACAGAATAATAATAATAACTTACTTATTGCTAATAACATGATCGAAGCTTACACAGTAAAAATTATATAGTCATCCTCCTTTACACTTTGTCATGCCACAAAAAGATGATCAATCTCCAGTTTTGTACCGAAATAATAAGAACAACTTAATTTATAATAATTACGGCTTATACTCATCGTTTGATGAGCACGATGTATCTTATAAACTAATGAGGAAGAAAAAACATTATTATTGGGACAATTTAGACTTCCGACTGGATTCTTCGGAGAAAGTCTAATAGCGTCCGTATTTAATGGACGTATTACCTTAAGGGTATCACGTGTGTGTGTGTACATATAAATTCTCCTTCGAAAGCGCGCGAAATATTAATGACAATGACAGTAATAATAATTTTCGATGATGTAACGTATGTTCAGCACAGTCAGCGCCAATAACTGAAACGCTCGACGAAAATAATAATAACATTGAAATAGGATAATTGGTTACACACAATAAAATAGAAAATAACGTAAATTTAACAGTACAAAGTAATATTACAAACTAAAACTAATGACAAGATCTAATGTCAAGATCATAATTAAAAAAAAAAAAAAAACGTTATAAAACATACGTAGGAAGATGTTGAGTTTCTATCAAAAAGATATTATTCCGAAGAGATCGCACTAAATTATTATTTCTCGTAATTTCGTTTTTGCATCGAACACCGTTTCTTTCTCTTGAGATAACAAAAACTTTTTCTTTCTTCCGTTTTCTTTTCGAGTACGTCGAGATTACAAGCTCATTGTTTCAGAATGGAATTCTTATATCCAATACGTTTTACACGAAATATAATGAGAACTCTAGAATCTCAATAATGGTAAGTAATGTTCGGGGATATACGAACTGATATACGTACGTATTATTATCCACTCAACATTGTGCGAGCAGAACGGTTTCTAAGTCTTGATCGGATCGTCTTCGATCGAGAGATATTAATTAATCGGCGCATTTACCATTATTTCGATTTTTATTTATATATATATATATATATATATGTACTATGAGCCAATAATTCTAAATTTCTTTAGGACCTTTTTTTTAGGACTCTATCACTAGAAATATTTATGTTCTATGACTCTACGCTCTTAAACGGTTATATAACGCATCCCTGATTATGATCATCATAAAATATCACGTATAGATATATATACTTATATTTCTTTCTTATTTTATCTATATATATATATATATATAATGTGTATATATAATATTTATGTATGTATATATACTATATGCTCGCATGGATAGGAAGCTAGATTCGAACGTACAATATTTTTATGCATTCACATACGATTCATATTTATATATATATATATATTATATGTTTACACTCTTACTTTGTCTCTTTCGTTCTTCACTCACTCGTGATCTTTTTGTTCTACATCGACATTCTAGCCAGCAGCAAAATTTATTAACGTGTCACGAGCACCGTAACACCGATTGTAAGTACAACGTATTGCATATTGTGTTATTTTGGAATTCCGCACTGTCAATCACAGAACAGTCGAGCGCGGCGTCTGGCAGTGCATCGTAGTACAACTCGGATTCAAATAACTCACACATAAATGTACATATAAATATACATCGCAGAACTCGAAATGATAAGACACACGCTCGAATCAGTACCTCGGACATTTTTACGAACTCTCTCTTTTTCTCATTAATCAATAACTTTTCATCTTCAACTTTTCTTAACGTGATAAAACAATTGTAACAAATAAAATTGCGAAAAATGTGTGTCTATATAATATATTAAATAAATAAGTTGATTTAATCACATAAATATATAAAATCTCTTGTTTTCCTTTCTGTGGTTCAAGGGATACGTGTTTTGAGATATAATGAGAGAGAAAGAGATTTTCTTACTTAAACATTACTAACCTAATTTTAATACATAATGTGTCTAATATTTTTTAATTCTAAGGTATCTTATCATCTCGTCCGGCAATGTGTGTAGACATCTGACATTCGCCTACTTGTCCATAGTGAGGTAGATTGTTTTTCTTTTTCATCATTCGCAAAACTAATTAAAACGACCGAAACCGCGTGTCAGAAATTTCTAATCGCATTTGCAAAATTATTTCAAAAAGCACTTTGATTATTCACGCGTGTTGCTCATAACTGCAAATGTTTGTTTAATTCAAAAATCGTATATAATCGTCAATTAACATATTATGATTTGATTTTACGTACATAACATTGAGGTATTACGTAGCCAGAAATAAATAAAACACAATATTGATATCATAGTAGTTGATAGAAATGAAAATAATAAATGATGGAAACTGCAGTAACAAATGTTTAGTGTAAAGAGATCATTTATTTAACAGCGATGTTTATACATATAATTCGAAATATTTGCGTAAAATGTAACAAAATACAAAATAGCAAATGAGAAATGCACTTAAACAACCGTTATAACATTTTTTTATTATTAAAAAATTAAATTATTACAAAAAAGAAGTGAATAAATTAATCAAGACAAGTACACGTTACAACGACAGTTATCAAAAACACTGACTTGTTGCTTACCTGGTTCAGTTGTGATCTGTGCAAAACAAAAATTGGGTGTGACGATCGTTAAATATAAGCTCGCGCAAAAATTGATCACACAAATTAAAACAATTTATCGATATTATGTCTGTCATTGTATCTTGTATCTGTTGTTCATACTTCGCTCGACTGTTCCATGTAAAAAAAAAAAAAGGCAACAACTTAATCTAACTCCGTGAAAGCTAAATTATCTCTCGCGTGACTATGCATGTAAATTTATGTATACATAATATTGTGTGTATATATGATATATATTTTATTAACTCGTCAATTCGCGATCGATGCGCAAATTCTCGTATAAATATTATCCCCGTTATTCATGGCATATATATGAGCGTGGGTATGGCGCGAGAAAAAGACTGATAATAATATGGAGGTAGCTGTGGTGATTTTTTTCACAATTGTTTTTTTTTCCTCACCTTTCCGTAAATGCGCGCGCGAAAACACGTTACAAAAATCTTTTGCGTTACAACAATATTTTTAATTATTACAGTAAACTGACCCAACTAACCATTATTTCTTGTTTAACCTGATAAAGAAAAAATAATCGCAATGTATGTTGCAAATGATAAATACAGCCCAATACACGAGCAAAACACAGTTACGGAAGAGAAATAAATAAATTTATATCTTTAAATTTTATATAAAGAAAAGTAATATTGATGGTTTGTTTTAATGCAAAATTTGCCACCAAAAATTATTTACAAATAACAAACATGTGAAAAGCTTCAAAAGAGCAGAAGGCCACTGATGGTCTTGTGAGAAGTAATTAATAAATATATATTGCGAGTTTTTGAATATATTTCAATTTCTTTGTGACAATTGGATATTAAAATCTGCGAGCAAAGAGTACATTTTCGTTTGTTTCGTGTTCCCATTATACTGTCTCAGACATCCGTATTATTCTTTAAACTGTCGAAATTGACTCACAACTTTATTCTTTAAATTTATCTTCCATCCTTACTCTTTGGCGACGCACAGCTCTTTTGAGATCTTTTATTGTGTTTGTTATTTGGAATCTTAAGAGCTTTGTGTGTTAAAAATGTGTGTTATTTACACTTGTATAAAAAGTACAATTTTTTTTCAACGAGTAAACTAAAAAAATAATTTTTTTGAAATTGTTGTTGATCGAATCTGTCACGTAAATAATATTGCGTGACATCTCAGTAAAAAAATTTTACAATGAAAAATGTTTATAAAACAAATCTACCCGTAAATTAAAAGACAATGTTTAAAGCGTAATGCTCTTTTTAGTTAAACGCTCGGTGTTCTGCTATCACTAAAATATAAAGCAACCGAAAACGGATTTGCACGCGCGCCAAAATCATATAAAACACATAAATAGTTTTTCACCCGCTAATTTAAAAATGTAAAAAATAAACAAGAAACAAACGAACAAACGAAAACTGAATAGGCTCATAAGACGAGAGATTCGCTTACGTCGGATTAACGCAAAGTTCACACCTGCAATAAGAATAATAGCAGTAGTAGATAATAGTAGTTTCTAAGTATAGTATCACGGCCTGGCTGCTTCAGATTTCCTGAGTTACGTTATTACATTTATATAATGCATTAGTACATCGTGTCGGTTGTTAAGTACCTGAGACAGCAGTTTCGCTCCCGGCCGTGTGCATATTTGCGTTTACTTATCTTTCGGCTGCCTGCTATTACTTTTGTAAATGGCGACGCACTTTGAGAACTTACGTACGTTCGGCATCAAATATTCGGCCTTAATATATTAGTTGCATCAATTTTGAATATTTCGAATTGTATCATATTTGTAATTACGTTCTGTACAATTGTACTTTGTGTGTGTTGTACATGTGTATATAATATAGTAAATATCAAAAAAGAAGAATTCTCGTAGATATTTAATCGAGACGTGTGAGATTGATATTGTTTTGAATCGATTCAATAATCGTTACAAAATGATTCTATTTATTATGTAGAAACCATATTAAATACATGGTATATATAAGTATAATTTTATCATATATGTACATTCAGAGAAAAATTGATTGTAATAATCATACACATAACCAGTTTCGCGAAACTATATCCTTACAATTCTGCTGCCGATATTTATTATATCTATGATATTATTATTGTTATTATCTTTACAGTAGTATATGTAAATGTATGAACATACTATAAAAATAACTAACCCGAACATACACTGATTTACTGTGATAAATCAGTTAGTATTTTCTCAAACACTTTTCTCTCAATGTACATATTAGACTATGTCTGCGAAGTCACTTTAGAGAGCAATTAATGATCAAAATTTCAAAAGTTGATGCAACTTTTTGTGTTAAAATTGAAATTGTTTTTTTGAATAGATGATCAGATCTTGATTTATCTTGATATCACCGCGTTAATGCGCTCAAAACTCTCTTAAAATAGAAATTTATGCGATCATGTGTATAATTTAGATGTGATTACTTATGTATAGTGAAACTTACGTCAGCGGAAAATTGAGAGAGAGAGAGCGCTTTTGCGCAACAATTATAATAACTTCGCCGAGATGTCAATCGGGAAAGAGCGACGGCCGGGCGCGTTGTACAATTCACGCACACGATTGTCTCTAAAAGCTATTGCAATACTGTAATTTGTGGTATTATTTGAAATGACTATTGTGGACTATGTTCAATGGACTATGACAACGTGGGGATTGACCCGGTGAGAGAATTGCAGAGAGGATGGCAGAGTAACGCCAGAATTATAGGAGAGGAGGAGGGACGCAGCACGTCTTTCATGTAAAAATATATATATATATATATTATATATATGTACACATGTATATATACACATATATGCTCTCTTTCGTATATATAAATAACTGTATATATAAATACTGTCGTAAAAAACTATAATCCACTATAGAAGAGCCAAAGACAAGGGGAGAAGATGAAAGCTAGCATATGTATATCTCATTGTGTGTAAATGAGGCAGAAACCCCACCAACCTCTCGTTCATATAAGTATGTAGAATATATACGTGTTACATGTATATTCTATATATATGTGTCATATATTATATATGTGTGTGTGTGTGTTTCGCAAGTATTGTATAAACGATAGTCTATGCATGTGTGGTCTATATGTATATATGTGAATATATATTCTCGATCCAGTTACCTGCGTTCGATATTTCTCTGCTTATAATTGCTCCGAACAATTTTTATTATTCCCATTCTCTCAAGTTCTCTTTGCAAAAGAATAATTCTGTGTGTGTATGTATATATGTTGCGTGTTCGCATCTGTGATATTTAACAGCAAACTCTGCGAACGCGAGTCTTTGTTTTATTAAGACTCACAACAGAGAGAGAGATCTATTGTTAGTATTATTTTAATTATATTGTTCTAAATTAGAAAATCATTAGAATTTCTGGCGCGCTTGTTCTCTTCTCTCATTTTGACTTTAAAAACTATCTCCTCTCGCGTGATCACACATACACACACACACACACACCGCGCACGCACGCGCACAGACGCACACATACGCACGATGCGTAACAAACAAAATAAAAAAAAAATTATCATTGCGCTAATATAAATTGAATATTGACATTTTGTTAGTTTAATTGTAATGGCACAAAACAATCGACTGCGTTCTACTTTTGGTTCCACTACTAAGTTATTATTACAAATGAGGTACAGCGGTCAGATAAGAGAGCACGATTTTGACCAGTTAAGAACGTTCGATTTATCTTCGCACATTAAATGTTGACCTCAAAATTTAGACCTCTAGGGATCCTTAAATAATCATCTGTCACCAGCCAGAGCTCCGGCACGTGATTTTGGTCTTTTATTTGATGGCAAGTAAATAATAAAAAAAAAAAATTAAAATCTTAAATATTTATTTTCAAGGTTTTCATCTTATCGCTATTATAAAAGTTTGGTGGTATCTATAACCTCCTTTATCCTTTCTTATCTTCTCCATCCACCATATATGTTTCTTTTTATCGCACCCAACTAATTTCTTACATCTTAGAATGTTTTAAACGTACGGAAAAAAAAGACCATTTGTTTTTAGTACTGACAAAAATAAAAGATAAAAAGAACTATTCAAAGAACTTCAACTTTGGTAAATTTGAGTTTCCAAGTAAAATAATATATCAAACGCGACAGAACTTGGATAACTTCTACTGATGTCTTAAACTGATCAACGCATCAATCAGCTAAGATGTTTTAATTACAGTAGAAAAAATTGATTTTGTTGTTTAAATGCACGTGTTGTGTTGTAACGACCTATTGCCGACAAAAAATAAATAAATCGTAATACGAAACTACAACAATTTATTGATTGATGTCGATAGTATAAAAATCTAGTGCTTACTAAAAATTTATCGCATGCACACGTTTTACTTTTCGCGCACACGTCGTATACAAATGTCTCGCGATCGTATACAGTTGTATTCGTATACATGTTTATTATTATTATTAAGTTTAAAGACTCGTAATTGCTCGAAATTTTACGCATACGTTTACATAAACGTTTTATTTGCACGTTATATGATATATAACTTTAACCTAAATTTATTTAGACAAAAAGATCTAATTTTAAATATTTTTTATTACCAAATATGTAAGTTAAACATCTATCAAATTAATATCAGTAAATATTCACGTACAAAACATTTGGCGATAGAAAAGAAAACGTGCGCCGGCGATTGCTTAGATTTTTATTACGATATACATTTTCCAGGATAGCACTCCCGAATTTTTCCTCGATTGTTTCTCATTTTATTCACGCTTCTGCAATTCTTACTATTTTTGTTCAAGGATCAAAAACATAAAAAAAAAATTTTTATTATTAAAATTTTCTACCACAGAGAAATATCTTGTTTACTAATATTGCCAGCTTCAATGTTTCTCACAAATGGTCACCTTAGCGATAAATCCACTAATCAAATTATCCCGTTTTGACGAATCTATCTTAAAAGTTAATTGATCTTTTCGAGTATTGCGCACAACCTATACATATAAGTATCTAACAGTTTGTAGAGAGAGAGAAAAGAAAGAGAAAAAAGAGAAGAAAAAAGAAAAGAAAAAGAAAGGAGAAAAAAAAAGAAGATTCGATTTAATCGTCCGGGCTCCGATATTTTTTTACATATTATATTATATTCTCACGTGGAATTGGTTTTGCGAGAGAACTCCGTAAAAATACATATAAGAGCTACGTACATATTTTATTAAGTCTATATCCTATATATATTTATATATGTGTTTCAACCAAACTAACAGGATTAATATAGGAATTTTAATAGGCAAAAATTTATGCTGAACTAAGTTTATGACCACATTACGAGTGAGAGTTTAATTCGTCCGTCGCATTCGCACGTTATTGAAGATGAAAACAAAATCAACACAAAAACATACACAAAATCATCGGCAAACCTCGTTTTACTCTGCAGAATGACTTTATTTAGCAAGATTAAAAAATGTTGCTAAACTACAATTTTATTGACCAGATTTCGTACTCCACAGCGGCAAGAAGCGCGCTCTCAAACGCGCTTTTAAAAAAAGATTATTCATGTAAATTATAAAATCGACTATTTTTACTCTTAAAGAGTGTATACTACTATCAGTAGCTGCACGTAATAAGGTATTACATATTTAGCGGGTAATCTTGAGCACCTTCGAATAAAAAAAGATAAGTCCAAACGCAGTATTAACCAGCAACTTGAACGCGCACAAAGCAGCTGTTGCATAGTGAAACGATATTCAAGAAAGCTAGCCAAACCTCAGAATGAAAACCTACCTAATGCTATGTTTTGTGTGTGTGTGTGTATGTGTGTAATGCCATGTTTCATCTCAATAGTTTTAAACGTGATGGAGCATTTACTTGTAACCGAATCTAAGTGTGTGTACTTGATATTTTTCTAAAATTTTGTTTTTCTGAGAGAGAGGGAGTTCTGGCCAGATTATTTTGTTTTATTCTGTCTATTATATCATTGTACTTGCATGTTGTGTGTCACATAGACATTTTTATATATGTAAAATAATTCGAACAAATTCGGTTGATAGAATTAATCCAACAATATAAGAAAATGCGTTAATTTATTTATCTTCTAGTATGTATTTTCTACTCTATTATTCACGATCAGAGAATATCTACTCTTCTCACTTCGTAACTCCTTTCTGTTCTAATGGCACAGAATAAAAATATCGTTCTCAATCAACTTAAAGTAGATAAAAAATAAATTGTTTCTACCGTAAAATACGTCCTAGCAAAATAGTAATAATTGAAGAGCGGCGAAAGAGGAGATTGCTCTTTTGTACGATATCTGATTGATAATAGGTGGATTAAGAGCCAAAACATTCAATTGTATTAGACAGGTCTGTGCGTCTGTCACACATATCATTAATTTCTCCCGTTAATTTCCTGAAGATAAAGAACGAAGTTGTGCCCAAAATATCTTATATCTCTTTCTGCTTTCAGCAACCGCGCAAATTGTCAGATCAATTACTGGTGATTTTACGTTTTACCGAACTTGGCCCGAGAACTGAATGTGTGTGTGTGTACCACATGAACGCGATTGGGATATGCTTAATTAGCTCATTCTTGCCGAAGAACGCGCTAATAACTACTATAATATACGTTATATAATTTGTCAACTTATCGACTAACCCCCCTTCCCCGCTGCCATATTTAGTGTAAGAAAGTGACACGCTCTTCTTACAATTTTCACTTCGTATCTGCGCTACATTACCATACGTACAGCGCTTCGTTTCTTATCTATTTTCTTTTTTTTATATGTACATATGTTTATACGTATATATATATATCTTCATCACTATATACGTTTATCTACATCAAAGTATGTTATTCTTATTCAGAACTTTTCTCGTACTTTATTATTATTATAGTAGGAACCATTTTACGGCTTACCGAATCATACACACGCGCATTTGTCAATTTTCCGGTCGCTAACTTTTCTCTCGCAAAAACAGAAGATGTTGCGCTAAAAATACCGCTTGCTCGCGAACATTCATCGGGTTGTTCGAAAGCGATGGTCTACTAAAGAGCCGAACGTTTAAACTCATCTAAAAGCCTGTGACGATTTCGAAGATGACCGACTCTATTTCTAAACTTGCGTTTAGACAGGCGCAACATTGTTGATAACATGTGTTGACTTTAAAATCTCCTTTGAGAAGTCACTCTAAACCCCACATCTCTACGTTCTGAACTTACAAGTATGTCATGGATTTAAAAATACTAGAAAAAAGGATATTAATCTAATTTTGCTACACCACAACAACGTTGAAAACGGAAGATCATGTCTCCGCACGGCAGTAAAGATAAAAAAAGAAGAGCGAAAATATAGATGCGAGATTTATTTTCCTTATCAAACGATTTCTTTTTTCCCAATGACTTCCTTCTTTTTTTTCCTCTACGTTAAGTAATAAATCGCCATTGCATTTAAACGAAAATAAACTCAACTACACATGTTGTTCCGTATCAAAGAAATATTCCCAATATCGAAAAAGTCGTTGCGCATGTAATCCGTGTGATTAACAAGCGCTTGAAATACTTTACATTGTCATTATCAGGGAATTTTCATTATTTTTCGGGTTTTTCGCGGCTCCGCCGTTGTTAACGATTACGCTGCTTATCACGAAGTCGCAAAAACTACTCGTACGAAGTTGGAAGTGCCAGAAGGTTTACTATCGATCCCTCGTCGGGGGACCCCTCGTCGCATATCAATCTCTCTTGATCGTGATTAATTCTTGATTCGATTCTATTCGAGCCTTTCTCAAAGTGACAGTTTCTACATGTCCTCTCTTTTAGCCATTCCTATACAATAGTATAATACATTCTTTCTATTTATACATGAATGCGCGCGTTTATAGAAAAATTGGATACCATATTTCAATCATTCCCGTACACCGAACAGAAATTATTATTGACACATCATATTACCGCAAACAGTGTTTGTTTCTAGTAAACACAACTTGATAACAAACATCGAAGAGTTGCTAAACGGTTGAAAAACATTTGCAGTTAGTTACATATATATCAATACTATAAAAAAACAGTAAACAATTTTTCCACTCGAATCAGCTTTCAGGTAAGAAAGAGCGGTTATTTCTTCTGAATCCTTCACGAGAAGCGAAAGATCAACGGTCGGAACATGAGAAACCCTGTGCTAAATCCCCCGATAGAAACATTTATTGTGACTTACGTGAAATGGATCTTAAAGAGAGCGCGTCTGCAAACGATGCAAACGTTCGCATCTGACTAAAAAAAAAACCTAACTGAGCACAACTTCGTCTTTCAGGAAATTCTGACGAGAAGAATTCGACGTTGTAAACAATCGTAGTATGGTTGGACCTATCCAATATTTTCGGATCAGACTTCATGATTTGCGATGATTTGCTCTTACCCGAGCTTGCTACGACCTCAAATTTGTAGAACTCCATGTTTAATAAATTGCTGTGCGATAGGAAAAGAAGTTTTCTCTTCTTGAAGCGATTTAGTGTGTCACCGTTGCATTACCGTGCGCATTGCCAATGGACGGACAGTATCGATTTCCATTTGTTCTCCTTTAAGCCATCAGAAGCTCAGAGAAGAATACCGGAAGAAGACATCTAATGGTATCTACTGTCACTCCGCGTGTTCCCTAACTCTCTTTCTCTTTCTCTTTCTCTCTCTCTTTCTCTCTCTCTTTCTCTTTCTCTCTCTCTCTCTCTCTCTCTCTCTCTCTCTCTCTCTCTCTCTCTCTCTCTCTCTCTCTCTCTCTCTCTCTCTTTCCCTTTCTCTGTGTATCCAATCTTTCTATAAATCTAAACACAATACGTATGTTTCCCTCAAAATTTACGAGTAATTATATATACAATAATAAAATATAATAATAATATGTATGAGCCCGTTCTAAATTGGTTTGTCATTTTTTTTTGTTTTTAGAACTTCAGAAAATAAACACAGCAGAAACACATTTGTTTCATTGTTATTATTTAGCATCGGTATCAGTCGCGCATTAAAGCCGACTGTTATCGTTTCGCATTTCAGCACTGTATACTCATTTTACTGAGATTCTTCTTAGTATGTTCTATCACCTATTGTGTGCACTGAGGTAGATGGATGGAATATCTGTACGATATATGCATGTTTTTCTTTGTATATGTGTACACGTATGTATTTATATGTGTAGTATGTACGATAGGTATGTGTGTATGTACATCTACATATGCATATAAAAAACATATATGTGTGAAAATGAGTGACGCTTACAAACATTTCACGCATATGTGTATGCATATTTATTGTAGACTCTAAATATTCAACGGTGCGTACTTGCCATTGGAGTTATAATTCGACGCGATCAGCAAGTCCGTTCACGCGTGGTCCACTTTATGAGCCAACATGCGTGACAACAACAAACAAAAACAAAATGCGGTTAAAACCTCAGATATAGTTTATGTTCAGCGTATCTCTTTCTCTGTAGGAAAAAAAACCGATTCGAGAACAGATTTCGAGAACTCTTTAATAAGAGATGTTTTAAAAAATGGTCTTAATTTGTATATATTATTGTAAAGACAAAATTTGTAAAAGAATAACGAGAAACGCGAATAACATACAACCAGAAACAAGATAACGAAACTTAGAAATTTATTCTGCTCCGGTGCTTTCAGATTTAATTATTACTTCCGGTTCCTCGTTATCGCTATACTCGTCCTCTTCCGCGCCTGACGATTCTTCCTCCGCCATATCTACTAAACCGCTATGTCTATCGTGCATAGCAGTCTCTTGCCTGTCCTCGTGAACAACTCCAGAGCCTCGACCTTCGTCTCTCTTAATCATGGGATAGTCCTCTAGACTCCTTTTATCCAAAACACTCATTTGTTGTGCGATCTTCGCAGCGGCCACTTGTTCCGGAGTGAATCCCATTGTCGTTAGCGAGTTCTCTGCAATGTACTGCAAGTACGTGTCTAAAAGGGCCGAGCCACCGGCGATGGCGCTTGCATTGGGACCCGGATGATGACCGGACGGATGCAATGGCGCCATGTTGGGCTCACGGTTACCGTGCATTGTATCAAGGGACTTGGCGGCAATTGCCGCAGCTGTCGAGCTGTTCTTGCTGTTGCTGTTACCGCTGCTGCTTACCTTGGTGATCACGGTATTGTTATTGGGCGTTGGTGAACCGTACCTGAGACTAAGTGGTAAAGTAAGATCTTCTGGATCATCACCACCGCAGACGCTGCTACCGGCTTCGGACGGAGCGCCACCCCGAGATAGTTCTAATCTCATGTCACTTCTCCGTGGTGCTGTTGGGCTGGCACGTGCTCGTAATTCCGCTGCGCTCATCTTGATTCCGGCTTTCGCCAATAAACGGGATGCCAATTCGGGATCAAACGGACTCGGCATTTGCAACACAGGGAGATCCTTTGTGCTGATTCCACGATGTTGCCTCGACATGTGAGAGTGCAGCGAATTTCTGGATTTTGCGACTGTGCCACACAATACACAACGATAACCAGGGCAGACCGTGTGTTTATCTTCCAAGTGCGTGCGTAACGTGTGCGCCGAGCGATACATTTTGCCGCATTTTGGACAAGGTCTAGGATCGGTGGCACGTACACGCATCATCTCTAGAGTCCGTCGTGCGCCTGAAAATACATGACGGATGAGTAAAGAAACGTTCATATATCATCAAAACGAATAATGAAGTTCGACCAGCGTGCGATATGACGATATAAATCGCACAAAACTAATTTTATAAATAACAAAAGAACTTCTTATTATATCATTTAGTGTTATATAAATAATATCATTTAAAACGTCTAAAATTTTTTTTGAAGAAAAAAATAGCAAAAATAATAGAAAGCATGAAAGAAGTAAAAAGAAATATTTGGTTTCCACAAAAATATTTAAATATAATGATATCTACAATTAAACATTGTTTTCTTCAATTCTCAATGTAAAATTAATGTCGACCGTAACACACCATAAGAGAGTGTTGTGCGTGTGTGTGAAAATACAATACTCTAGAGATTTCTCTAAATACTTTTTATTGTACAAAGCATTACTTAAATAGTATATATTTCATTTCGTACGTCTTATGTATATGTCTAAGCTAGAACCTGCTAAAATAGTGCATTATTACATTATAATTCTATACATTATTCACCGCACGAGCTGTCAGTAATGAGAAATTATATCAGTCGATAATAAATATTTAAGAGAAAAAACTGTAAAGTCGATTTGTACATCAGTAAACCTCTTGCGCGAACTTTGTCTCAGTGTGTAATAAATTCAACAATTTATTATATATTCGTGTCGTAATGCATTTCGTCGTACTTGTCGACATTGTTTTCACTTCGAGACCCACAACTAACAACTCGTATTCCAGCGCCCGTTCGCGGCAAATTTTTAGTATACACAATGTCTCGAGAATATGTCTCTTGGGGAAATTTTTTCTTTTATCTAATAAATACTGATAAAACGTAAAGACTGTAGAAAAATAAGGCTAGGCGTTGTCGAAACGACCGTACTTCTGTGGGGTCGACATATTCACTCGCGATCCACTCACATAGATTCGCATACTTTCGCGCGACGAAACATTTTTACATACACGCGCCAGTATCTCTCACACATATGGCTTCGGCACCTTTTTTTGTTTATATCGGAATTTTTAGAAGTGACTTGTTACTCGATTTTTCGGCATGATTGTCGCCGTGCGTTCGTTCACATTTCCAGTGTATACATTTCTACATCCTTAAGACTATACGTTATTCAACATAAGGCTGGCTTGCTCAGCTCTTAGAGGAACATTGTTTTCTTTTTTATTTTTTATTTTTTAGATACGTAAACCTAATCATTACATCTCGATGTCAAATATGTCTGTATATACACCGGCCGGTCGCTGCGTGTATACGTATGTTATTTGATCCTACGGCATCTACACTTCAGGTTCTACAGGAAATACTGCCTTGTCCATTTTATACAGAACAAATTTTATATATCTTTTTATGTATACACTTATGTACACATATGTGTACACACGTATTATAATTTTCATATATGAGAGCGGTCGGATATAAAAGTTATGAGACTAGTTTTGTGAAAGTTAATAATTTAATTTAAAAAAATCCACATACTACAACACATTCCGCGGTCTCTCAAATTAATTTTTTCAATACACACTTGTTCGAGCGTTCGTTCGTTTGTTCATATTGTTTCACCGGTCATTGAGAAGAAAAATATTTTTGTAAACTGAGAAACAAACAATTCTATTAATAACCTTCTACAAAATCAATCTCATTATTTTAATATCACACAATCCTCGCACGCGTATATATATATATATATCTTCTTTGTCGATATAGTTTCTTACACAATCTCGCATATGTACAATGTGCGCTTTTCAGAAGTAAACTTTGCAGTGGGTGCGGTTGTATAACAACATTTTTCAAAATAAAAGCATAAAAGAGTCTGGTTTTTGCCTTTTCACGCGTACATTATTACGCAGACATACACTCGGTTCTAGTTGATTTTTGTTTTCTTATTTCTGTAACTTTTAACGACAATTTCATTAAACGTGCGCAGCTATTTTATGATACATTTTGTCTGCACAAGGATACGTAACGCACATCAAAAGTTACAGAATAAGAGCCCGGATTCGTAGTCTCTAATACATATACATGTACAATCGATTTTACATCTCTTGACGTTTCATAGATTGTATCAAAAAATGTTTATCCTCCGTCGACCAGACTCTCTTCCAACATTCATAGACGTAAAAACAATTGTTGCACAACGATAACAAGCCCAATTTGATATTAATTTGATATCAATTTGGTACTTGTTTTTATAAAAAAATTAAATTTAAACAGGTTAAAATCTAAACCTCATAATTTAATGCTATGTATATTAAAAAAAAAAAAAAATAAATAAGTAAATATATTAAATTTAAATTTTCCTACCACTTTGCTTTCATTCCAAATATATGTACAATCCTATGGTAATCCTAATAATAAACTTATGAATTTATTGTACTATATTACCACCGGGCAATTGCCACAAAGAGCGTTTAGCAGGGGGCTATTACCGGGAAAATAAAAAGCTATGTTTCTTTGGAAAAAGCCTTCGATATTACATTTATGACACATAGAGTTCAACTGATCGTCGCCTCTTTATCAGACATAGGTCCATCTTAAGGTTTTAATCTGATCCCACTGTACAGGATGTTTCAATCGCATATGGTTTCTGACACTGTTGGGATGAGAGAAAGTTTTGGCGCAGGAAGTGACAGGACAGGTGGGCGAGTCTCTAGGATAGTGATGATCCAAGTGCGCTCTCATATCACTGATGTCTTGCAACGTCCTGCAGCAGAGAGGACACCTGTAACCGTACTGCCGATGATGCTCCTGCAGTAATTTTTGTTGCTTGAAGTCCGGTTGACCGCGTTGATACTTGCTGGTCGTCGTGATCGTCGTAGTTGCCGTAGTGGAAGATTGATTAATTGATGGGTCGTCTTTCAGTAGCGCCTGATGACGGTGGTGAGGAGGAGGGACGGATAGTGGATGATGATAGCGATGCCGATGATGTTGCTGGTATTGGCTGTGGTGGTGGTGGTAAGCCGCGCCCTCTGCCTCATCAAGCTCGTGATCTGCAACCACCACCACACCAACGTTACCACCAGCCACCACCACCGTAATCCCACCCTAAAGCTATGCACGATAATAGTACGCACCCAACCTCGCGATCCGACAATGTTGAACATCTAAGACTATTTCCCAGAGTAAAATTATGTCCCGTCTTATTTGTTATCAATCGATCGATAATTATTATTAGCACGAGAATATTTATAGTTAGACTATTTATAGCTTAGTAGCGCGCTAAAGTGCCAATCTCTATCTGGCTATAAATTTGAAAAAAAACTTAACACGTGTCTGACCGATAATAACAATCACCTCATAACATTAAATGTTTATTTTGTTTATATAAACAAATATATATTAATTTTTGAACGCGTTATTTTCGAAATATTAAATTAACATTTATATAATGCATATTAAATTAATTAGCTTTGTGTATTTAGAATAATCATACTTGCAAAATAGTCTCTCGTTCAGCATAAGAGTTGCGTTATAAATTTGCGTAACAAACTTCGACACTTTCAACGTAGTAGATTAAATATTTATAATAAATAAATATACGTCACATAATTGAGATTATAACAAGATTTTGGCGTATATAACCGGGACATACAAAGATTGTAGTAAACTCGGTTCACAAATCAAATTCTACAAAAATAAAACTGCGTCAAGATATGTCTTGTTGGATAAGTGGTCTTTACTTAAAATGCGGTTGGAAGGAGTCTGCATCGTGCAAGAGAACATGGATAATCAACGCTTCCGTTTAATCATTTTCTTCAAATAGGAAAATAAGGATACGCTATTTAAATTGAGAATCTTTTACTACGAGTGTGTAACTGGAGTTTCGGCGAAAGGTAGGCGGAGGTGTCTGAGGCCTTAAACTCGCAAACATGCTAATCAAATATAAATATATTTTTGATATCAACGCAATTTAATATGCAATTAATTGTAATTGCATCTATATTATAATTATATAATAAATATAATTATGTGCATAATTATAATCAATATATAATTATAAAATTATATGCATAATTATAATTAACTGTTACAAGTATGTGTGATTAAGATTATTCGTTCAATCAACTTTCGTATACTCAATCAGGTTTCGTATACATTTAATTTGGCGCACATATAAATTTCAGGCGCGTCGTCAAAAATTAATAAATCATTCTAACAAAGAAAGAGTTTAAGCTCTAGGACGTGAAAAAATCTGGAAAGCTCGATTTTAATTAATTCCGCTTTGTGATGTATAAATCTCAACGTTTTTATATTAGTAATTTTTTTTTAATTATTATATTTAAGCGCATGTTTCTCGTCTGCTATCGTTACAACATCGATGTAATCTGGCTATTACATTAATTTATTAGTCTCAGTGGAAAACGATTTTGCAAATTGTAGAGTTCACCTTTGTGTTCTTTTCCGTTACGCGGTTTCTATTAATATCTCATTTCAATTCCGTTCTCATCGTAGAAACATTATTAGAACTGTAATCTTTCAAAACGCTAAGTAGTTATTAAAATTATATTTAAACAAATCTTAGATGTAAAATCGTAATAATGATAACCATAATGTAAACGTAAACAAAATAAATATACATACATACAATATATTATATTAAATATATTGTAAAACCACGTGTGTGTTGTGCGTAAAATTAAAAACAAAACAAATTTTTTTAACAGTTTAAGTAAAAATCACTTAATTTAAAACATAATTTAAGTAATTATAAATAAGATAAAAAAATGCTAAAAAAATCTCATAACATTTTGATATCGCGTAAAGTAAGAAAATAAAATGTGTGATGTACAACCAATCGCTCTCGATGATATTTGAAAAAAATGGGACAAAAATTTGAAATATTTGCCGACATTCTGTTCAAATCCCCTGCCGTTGACTACAAAACGTAACTTTCCATTCACAAGCTGAGCTTGGTAAAAGGATTAAACAAATTTCGGGCGGATAATCGGCGTAACGGCAACGATGGCGGCCGCGGCATAAAAACGGGAATCCCCGTTACGACATTGAACAGTCTTATACAGTAGGTGGTAATCCCCGCATTTCCGACCGTGCGATATCGATTAAAATCTTTTGATAAACGGACGAGGATTTAATCGCGTTTTGACGTATTTCAGGACAATTAGCGGATGACGACGACGACGACGACAACGACAACGCCGAACGTACTCATGGCAACGAGGACGATGACTGATACTGCTGTTGTTGCTGTTGCTGCTGTTGAGCGGCGGGATTATTCATACTAGGCCTCTGATGGATGCCGTGCGCCTGCAGCTGATGATTGATCAGGTAGTGCTTGGTCTTGCAACGTTTACCGCATACGTTGCATTGCGGCCACGTTTCCGGCGGCGGCCAGTTCGAGTGGACGTTTTTCACGTGCTGCCGCAGGTTGCTCGGCGACGAGTAGCTACGGCCGCAGTAGCGGCATACAGGCCTAGCGTCGTCGTGGCGCAGTGCCGTGTAGAGATGCCTCGCGAAATTCTCCACCGTCTGTGTGGTATCGGTGGCGGCGGCCGCCATCGCGGCCTCCTCCCTCTTCGACATCGTCGATCCTACAACCAGGACATGCCCATCAGTTGATACTGTTTTCCTTGCTCGCTCTTTCTCTCACGCCAACACTCTCCCGTCTCTTTTCCGCAACTTCTTTCTCTCACACTCTCTTTCTCATTCTCTCTTCTTTTTCTCTCCTTTTCTCACTCATTCTCTGTCTCTTTCTTCTGTTTTCTTTCTTTTTCATGTTCTCGCCTTCTCTAGTGTGCTCTATTGCACTTGCATTCATACTCTCGCTCTCTCACATCCTCTGTCTCCCTCTTTCTCTCTCTCTCTCTCTCTCTCTCTATCTTTGACGTCTTGATCATACACTTTCTCTCTCTTTCTTTCTTCCTATCACGCACACAAGCTTACACGTACATATATTCGCACAAGCATACAGAGACACACATGTCAAACCTTTCGTTCTTTTATTTCTATCGCACTTCCTCTCCGTCGCTCTAAACACACATGTGACCAGTTACACGTGATTTCATTTTCTCCATTTCTCGCTCTCTTTCTCTCTCACTCACTCGCTCTTTCTCTTTCTCTCTCTTTCTTTCTTGCATTATGTGTGTCTTTCTTACTTTCGCTCTCTTTCATTCGCTCCGCACCCTCAAGCACACTTTCACGCCCGATCTATCCGTCTCTTTTCACATCGACACACACTCACTTACTCTGCTTCTTTCTCTCCCTTTCTCTCTCTCTCTCTCTCTCTTTCTCTCTTCCTCTCTCGCTCTCTCTTTCTCTCTTCCTCTCACTCTCACCTTGCTCTAGAGTACATATACACTTGCACACGCACTACTCTCGTACTCTCAGGGCATGCCCGGTTGTAGGATGTTTGGTGTGTTGTTGATGTTGTTGTAGTTGTTGATGTCCAAAATGTAATTCGATAGCGCTAGGCCAAATAACTCGCAACTGCGTTGTTTATCGTTGTAATCTGTTGTTCATTCCTTTTATAATTTCGGTTTCATGCTTGCATAAAGACATGAATGGTCATCATAATCGAACGCATTCTCGCAGGTATGCACGATTATTCTCGCATTTCAGAAGATAAACGTCGCCGTCTCACTCTCTCGCGCCGCGTTTTCTACGCGTTCTTTACGAACAGGTGGAAAATTCAAGAGAGTAAACAAAACATCGCCACTCGTCTTCGTCTTTGTGCACAACAAGCATCGAGAAGAGAGAAAGAGAAAAAGAGAAAGACGCAGGACAATGTGATAACGGAGGATAGAGTGGCAAAAGAGAGAGGGAGAAGGAGCGAGAAAGCATGAAGAAGAAGCCGAGAGAAATAGAAGATCTGGACGGAAGAAAGAGATAAGGAAGAGCACAGAGGGGTGGAGCGAGAAGAAGGGAGAGTAAGCGAACTACGTAAGAACCCTCGTATTGATCCACTCTCTACGCCTCGTTACGACTATCTTTCCTACGAATCTCTAAGCATGAGGCCTCTCCCACTTACGTGAACGTCTCATTACGTGAAAAGGAAGGATGTGTAGATCCATCGTGTGATGGATATTAGATTGTGGAGAGGGACTACTTTTTCCGATCATCCCTTTCCAAATGTTTTATTTTTGCAATACGTTTTAATTATTAACAATCACACGAGAGTTTTATTAATATATAACGCAATAGATAATCGCTTTTCACTTTTTGCTTGCGCTTTGAAAAAATTTACAAAAAAAAAAAAAACAATTTTGGCAGTCATATATTTTTAGGAATTTTTTAGATAACTTTATTTAAAACTAAAACAAACTAACAATTGCTGCAATCGCGTGACGTGTAACTAGAAAAAATACTACTTCTATGTACAGTTTTCAACGAGGAAAAATATTTTCCAGCATGCCAGCAAAAATAATTCCAGACTAAAATTCGATCAACGTTATTTGTATGACCGTACTATTCTATTCTCGAAAGTAACTTTTGCAAGCCGCGCTTATCGTGAACGGTATGCATAAAAGCGGAATACGTAGAAAGATTCTTGATTTATGGTGGATGACAAACCAATTTATTAGAATTACGAGAAGCTGCGTATATTAACGTGCGAACAGCGGGAAACCGTATTCCGTGATGATCAATCGGGTTATACTAGAATTCAGATGGAATTAAGGTCGCATTGCACTACTTCTGTGAAAGTGTTAAGCTTTGCAAATGCTTTTATTTTTATTTTTTTTCTTTTTATCTATTACCATGTAAACTTTTCAAATCTCGAGAATATTTTTAAAAATACTTACACGCAAATAACGTAATCTCATAGTCTCTTGTTTTAAAGCAATTTTGCTAGGATTTATTTAAATTTTAAATATTTCATTTTTTATATAATTCCTTTTATATTTTTGCAAAGGTTTTACTCTCGTAAAATGTAAAACGTACACGAGATTTGTGAAAAAATTCATACTTCTCGTTAAAAAAATTTGTTAATGCTCAATTTAATCGATAATCAATCTTGATTTGAAGTCACTTTTATATTATACGTGTGATCATCCTTTCCGTAAAATATACTCAAGCAAGGCGGCGATTCCGTCGGCAAATCTTAAAAGTTCAGGTTCGATCGATCGATAAGGGTGAACGATGTAGGTATGTGTTCGCCTGATTACCAGCCGACCTCTAAGTCGATCGGACAAAAGAGAATGATAGAAAAAAAAAAAAAAAAAACAGTATGGAGTGAAGAGAAAAAACGAAAGAAAAAGGTATAGAGGGATGGGCAAGAAAAGGCGTGGAGAGAAAAGGGATGGATCGGAATAAAGGATCGTGGAAATAGAAAAAGATGCTACAAGATTTAGAAAAGATAAACGAAAGGATGCGATTACTTTCAAGAGAAACTCTTTTTTAGAATGAAATTATATCTTGAGAAAATTTAAAAAGTTTCGTCGTAAAAATAAAAATTTATTTTTCCATCGCCCAAACTTGATTTCAAAGCGAATAAAATAAAAGAGATAATAATAAGAGATATTAATATTTTAATATTATTAAGAGAAAAGGTAGATGTGTATATACGTCAACCAGATTCAGTGACTTGGGGCTAAAAGAGTATAAATTCAGAACGCGAAATCTTTTCAAAATCGCTCAGAAGATCTTTTTAAAAGAAAACTTATAAAAAATTACAAATGATTATAAATTTTTAAGTAATTACTCTCAACACGAGAGATACTTATCTAATTATATATCTAGCACGACACAAACTTCATCATATTTGAACATTACAGTTGCAAAACTAATTAGAACTTTCATAGCTCTACGTCTAAAGACGACAGTTTATGTCGCACGAGAACGTGGTAAAGACGGCTAAAGACACTTGACCGAGAAACTTTGCGAAAAAGAGAACGAGAGAGAGAGAGAAACGATGAAATACGAGATGATACAGTGATCGGATCGACATTGAGATTTTCGCAAAAAGCTTCAAGTAAGATGAAGAGGCGTAAGACGGAGGGAGAGACCGCGAATGTTGTCGACAGGGAGAGGGAGATTCGGTAGCGAGCCAGGATGATTGCGCCAGTCCATTAGCGGCGTCGCTCCGACGAATTGCGCTGCATTAACGAGGACTGCTTCCCGAGGAGCAGTCAGCACGCTGATTGGCCGAAGAAAACCCGAAGATCGATGTCTTCGGGTTTCCGGGAAGGTCCTTCCGCGTCTGCCTAGCGTTATCGCGGGGGCGAACAACTCGAAAACGTCGATCCGTACGTTCGAGGGCGGAGAAAGAGATGGAAATGTATAGAATCGCGGGGAATCGATATGCGGCGCGGTGCAATTTCTATTTCTGGAAGTATTACCGAAATGAGAAACGAGTCCCGACGTGCTACACCGAAATCCGATTTAATGTTGCGGCAGCGAAGTGCGAAACAAACCAGCAACAATTTTCCTGCAATATTCCCACGGGACTTAATCAACAGCGAAGTTTAAATTTTGATGCTACGTTCAACTTGCTTGCATAGTTTAAATATTTAAATAACTCGTATGTATTTTCTATCACCATTCTATTTTGTATCACAAGAATTATTTTTCTAAACAAAATGGCAAACGAAAACCAAGTAACTCTTTTATTATTCAAAATCAATTTTTCAAAAATCGACAGGAGCAATCTCATGACATCCGTTGTCAATGACGACGTACTTTGCTACCTTCCACAGAGCTATGATCACCTGGCTTCCGGTATCGACTTTGTTAACGATTGGTTACGTCAGTGTTCGGATACAGCTTGAGACTTAGGTTTATGACAGACGATTTGATATATGGTACTCGTCGAGGAAGAGAGAGAGAGAGAGAGAGAGAGAGGTCCGACGGGGTAGGAAAGTTTAATTTAGATAGCTGACGTGGTGTGCCTTCACTTCAACCTTCCGCTCTTCCCCTCGCAAACGAAGTTTTTTCCTCTTTCCGACGGGCAAAAAAAGAAGAGCACGATGCGCTTTGCGACGTGAGAATATACTTTTACACAACTTCCGAACGTTCGTTCATTTTCTCGCGCGCACAAAACGGGAGAGGAGGGTGTAAAGAACGCACAGCAATTTGTATTGCATAAGCTGCATCACCCTCTTGATAATTGATCGAGGCATTTGAGTCTCTGACCTTGGCATCGCTATCCGATCTCTTGCCAAGTTTAATTAGCATTCCGCTTTTGCCATTCCGCCGGCACGTGTACATTTTTAAAGTGAGTAAGTACTTTTCATGCAGTTTAATACTCGAGCTTCGTGGTTTTCTTTCTTTTTTTTTTGTTTTTTGTTTTATTAAAATAGCAATCGTTTGCTGTTACTACTTATCCTACGTTTATTTGTGGAAAATGATTCTTCCGATCAAATTTTTATTGTTAATTGTATCTATTATGTTTATTATTTGCAGATGGATATTTCTTCAAAGGGCGTATAAAATTAATTAATAAAAACAAAACGTTTCTTTACTCTGTGAAAACTTCAACTTATATAAAGATTCTCCCAATCGGATATTGTTTCCTGCACATACATGAAAGATACTCAAAAAGTTTCCGAACCTACACGATAAAACAATTTGATGTGCTTTGAGAAAAAAGTTTATAGGACGAGACAGCACAGGACGAGTCGTTTTTCCTAAAATTGAAAAACCGTGTTTTCCCCTCGAAAGTTTCCCCCAACTATCGGAGGGGTACGACACATCGCGAACGTGACACGCAGATCTATTAATACATGGAAAAGCACGTTTAGGTGAAAGAGAACGGAGACGGTTTCGCATAGTTGGAACGACTTTCGTTCTGGCGAGTTGGATTTGCAAACAGGAGGGTTGGAATAAAACGACCGGATGGCCGGAGCCGCCTGGATGAAACTGAGATTGCTTAGCAATGGCGGCAATAACACAGAATACAGAACTATGCGGACATAAAAGAGAGAAACATGACAAGATTGGCATAAAGATAGCCGAAATAAAAACTTACTTCTTCAACGAGAAAGAAAAAGATTAAACAATTTTATTTTTCTTTGTAATCTCTTCGAAATTTCTTATTATTCGAAATATAATTTAAAAAAAAATATATCATTAATTTAAACTGAACAATTTGATTCAAATTTAAGTAAGAAAAAATAAAAATGTTACTTTTGATTATTACGTGAACTTGCAAGCTTCCTTGAGATACATATTACAAAAAAATTTCATTACATACGTGTGTTAAATATAATTTAGTAGCGCTTCTCTCAAATTTAACGAGATAATAAAATTCTATATTTACAAAACAAATAAAAATATTTTTTATTTTTTTTTTTGTAAGTAAAATGTTACTTAACATCAAATATTACAAAAAAATAAAATGTGTCTGGCACGTGTATGATATATAAGACCGTAGAAAATTAGAACGAACACGTGATACAGACTTGTACGAATATTGGAAGTACGAAGGAAGGGTAAGAACGAGTATTGGAAGACACTGAAGGGGACGGATATCGTTGTGCGTGACGCGCGTGTGTTACCTAAGAATATACGAATGTGTTTCACGCATGTTAGAAAAAAATAAAAGTTGGATTTACGTATTCAAATTAAATTTAGAAGAAATTGCCGAAATCGGATAGAACATCAAAAAATCAAAATTATCAAACAACTCAGAACTCATAAAAAAAACTCTCCACCATTAAAAAAAATTAAAATACATATCGTTGTACAACTATTGTTTGAAATATGTTGCGAGAGAGAGAGAGAGAGAAAAGAAAAAAAAGAGAGATAGACAGACTCTTTTTCTCAATATTATTCAGAGACAAATTATGTTCACAGAAAAATTACTTTTAACACGTGCGTTTCCTCATTTCGAAAACCGTATATGTCCACAAATATGAGATTGCCCCAGAATCGAACTCAGATCGAACACATAAAAAAAAAAACTCGAACCATATCAACGGCTGTCGAAGGGAATGATATCCGTAGAGCGCGCGTGACATGCGTACATTAAACGGCGGGTGCGTACGAGACTCGGACACGTTAAGAAAAAAA
The DNA here is from genome assembly GCF_002006095.1 of Pseudomyrmex gracilis. Taxonomy (NCBI): domain Eukaryota; kingdom Metazoa; phylum Arthropoda; class Insecta; order Hymenoptera; family Formicidae; genus Pseudomyrmex; species Pseudomyrmex gracilis. The sequence continues at coordinate 1,407,670 of NW_018020585.1, read as the reverse complement.
AGTAGAGGGTGAATTGACGTAGTTGAAATGACTTTGGTCCGCGAAGGGAGCAGCAAAGGGAGGAGACGGACGGCTAGAGGGTAGGCGTTTGGACGATCGGAGTTACCGCCGAAGAAGCTTAGGGTGGTTGCCGGCGTTGGTGGTGGTGGTGATGGTGGTGGTGGCGACGGCGGCAGCGACGGTAGTGGTGGTTGAGCGAGAGGTGGGTGTCGGGGGCAAGTGAGGGCAGATCAATGCGGACATGTGCGGGAAATTGCACAGGGATCGATCCCAGGACCCTCGGGGAAAGCGCGGCTTGTGTTTTTCTCTCTGTCACTCCCGCTCTCGTACCCCGCTATGCACCCTCTCTCTGTGTGCCTCCGCCTGCTCTATCTCTCATTTCGCTTCTCTCCGCTTCTCTCTAGCCATCAACTCACCCTTTCTCTTTCTCTTCATCTCTCACTTCTTTCTCTCTCTCTCTCTCTCTCTTTCTACTTTCATGAAATATCTTCCCTTAACTAATGAGCGCATTGTTTATTGATACAACTGATGATCCTTCAGAGATCGACAATTTCGAATTTTTTTTGATACACCCTAACGTTTGTTTGCTTCTTGTGTGCAAAGGGTTAAAATTTACGTGCGCTTTTTTTTCATACAAGTCTGTTAAATAGTGTCTTCCAATAAAGCTGAGATTTCACGGAGACTATTTTTATGTGTACAAAAAAAAAATCTTGACTATGTCGCTCAGTTATATTTCGGATACATTTACTATAAAAAATGTAATAAAAAAAGAAGAGAAAATGGACAAAAACAAAAAATAAATGCATAGTTTATCTTGTGCCGTACTTCGAAAAGATATCTTTTTTTAGCATCACTCGGCGAGGGTAAAAGGATTTGAATTATACGTGAGAAATGGAAAATTTATATATGTTATATATAGAAAGTGTATATATAAGTATTATTTATCATTGTCCTAAAAAAGGTAAAAGCACGTACTGGGTACGAAAATACATTCGTGTATATTTGCAGAAAATATTCAAAAAATATATTCTGCATTTTCAAAAGAACGTGGAAAAATAAAAAGTAAAAAAAATTGTTTACGTCACGCGTGACATCAATTCTTTTTCTTCTCCTCTTGCTTGCGCAAACAAAGAAGAGGGTACAGTTTGAAAGAACGAAATTTTAGTTCTTAAAATCTCAGCATCGTATTTCGTGTTCAGAATAAAAACCGAATGTCATTTCTTGCAGACGGTAGTCTCGTCTTGAACCGAGTACAAATTTCATTTCCGCGATCGGTCTTAATCGAACTGTAGCACCGCACGCGTTTCTCATAGATGCAGCAGCCGCGCGATTTCGCCGTGAAGATTGATTAAGCCCGTCGTAGCCACACCGCCAACCCACGCGAGGTATATTAAAGACGTGACCCGACATAAAGGATCCTTATCCTCGGCACCTATCTATCTCTCTTTCTCCCACTCGCTTTTCTTCTATGATCACATTGATTTTCCGCATTGCTCCACCCTCGGTCCACATCACCTCATATCTTCTATCCGATAATTTTCTCATTGTAAATTCTCTGAGAAAGAAAGAGAGAGAAAGAGAAAGAGAGAAAGAACAAAAGAAGAGAGAAATAACAAGAGAGAAGGTACAAACAAGTACCACCGGATCTTCTTCGTCGAAGTCTTATCAGCGTCCGGCGTCGCGCTGAAAGCTGTTCGCAGTCGCTGTTTACTCGCGAGTAATCCGGAAGCGCGAGAGCTCGGCCGAGTGCTCGGAAGCTTTGCAAGTTTGATTGAATCCCGGTAGCAAGAGCGCCGCCGACATCTGAAAATGGACAAGTTGCTAGCTTCGAAGTTCGTCCGCGACGGTTTTTTTTTGTTTTCTCCGCGAAAGTTGGCGAACGTCGCGCAAGCAAAATCCGTTCTCCAGTCAGCACAATAGATCGCAGTAACTTTTGCGTTTTAAACGATAAAAAATTAGATAAAGTGCAAATAAATTAACGAATTTTTGTGCAGTAATATAAGTTTATAATTATTATATTTTCGCCGAGTCTCTCTAAACTGATGAGGCAATAACGTGCATATATATAGAAAAGCGAATTTAATCACGCATTTTATATATTTACGTGTTTTATTTATTTAACATTTCATCAGTCACATTAGCTATTTTATTTAATGTCGTTTTTTTTTTTTATCGTTTAAATTCTGAATTGCGTGGAAAAAGTTGGAAAATATGTTTATTGACTTTGTAACGTGATTTATCCCTCTAAATCATTGTTACAAGCGTTATGTTTTGACACAAAAATATCCGTTTATTACTGCCAATTTGTTTAAGAGCTCGCGCTTTTTTTTCGGTTAAAAGCATATTTTAGCTTTTCCTCGTTGATGAGATTTCGCCTTTGATGTCCGTTTTTATCGCATTAAATAGATTTTGAGGATAATTTTTTTTCCAGTCGGCTGCGCGGCGACGTTTGCTGTGCTGTTGCAACGTCCGTGAAATATGTTCCCGTTTTTTTTATTTTTTTATTTTTTTATTGACGAGAGAATCGATAGACCAGATGGAATCGCTACATCTAGATACACATCCGCGACAACAATTTTTCAAATACGCGACAAAAATATATACATAAGTGTGTCAACGTTTAATAATAATTTGTTCTTTTGGTTTTGCCGTTTGATTGGTTTTATCATTTTATCTAAAAGCTAGTTAAATGACATTCTCTAAAATTTCAACTTGAATAACTGAAAGTGAACAAACAAAAAAGTAATATATCTGTTTTATATATCACAATGTGACGTTCCAACACCAACACTTCGTTCATACTTCGTAAATTAGATGAATGAAGACACGTGTAGTACCTAAAAGTCATTCGCCAAGCGATGTTGTGGAAACTGATGCGACAGATTTTCCGAGAGAAGAATATTACAATTGTTATTTTTATCCAGACAACGCGGCAATTTATAGCTAACCACCCTTAAAGCGATTCAAGAGAGGCGTTTGCTTCCCGCGCGCTAAGAGAACGTGAAGGATGGCACGTGAATCTCACAGAGGCAAAGACACAAAGAAAAAGAATACTCGGAACATTAAGGAGGCAAGGGACAAAGTAGGCCGCGCGATAAGGCCGTACGAAGAAAGAGACACTGAAAGACAGACAGATAAAATAAAATGGTGGAAAGAGAGAAGGATACACAAGTAGTACGGTGTGACACCGTGCATTCGTCTCGTTGTTCTGCCTATCGCGCAATACAACCTCATTTTTATCTTTCTGCGATATCCTGCGGCGTTTTTCGTCTTCTGTAAACCATCTCTAAATAAGTCCTGCCCCTTCCATCTCTCAACCTCCGGTACATATCTGATCGTCGCTCCTGAAGCAAGCAACCACATCTAATCTCATCTCATTTCCGGATCCCTTTTTTTCTTCCACTGATTTTTTATTCTCAGCTACAATTTTCATTTCGAACAATTCAACCGGAATAACCCAATTTGCGCGATCAGATTCTCTCAATTTTTATCGCGCGACATTTTTTTCCTTTTGGAAAAAATATTAGAAACAGACTGAGATATCGGAACGCTGTTCCTGAGATAGTTTCGAAAAACATTGTAAACACCGTTATATTTTTTAAAATTTTTAATGGCGCGTACCATCAAATCCTTTAATACCTTTGAAACCTCGTGATATTTCTCTACAACATCTACTTGAATTTATCCTTCAACGCTAAACTTCGGTAATCTTTTTTTAGCTTTCCTTCCCGCATTTCGATCCTTCAAGGAAGCAAGGATTCAAACGGACATCTGGGAGATACGGGTGGTCAAGAAAGAAACAAAAAAGAAGTTAGAAAGAAATCTTTTCGTTCTACACTCTTTTATCCACGTGCCGGGTGAACTTTTCGCACATACGCACACACACACGCAACGTCACAAATAGGATAAGCTCTGTACGATTGATAAGTATCCGAAACAACGCATAAATAGCGACAATGTCACACTGGTGTTGTCGTCTCGGATACCAATCAATCGTCTCTTGTAAATACTCACGGGATTTTTTGTGTTCTTTGTTTGTCTAAAATGTACGAGTCTTTTTATTATTTTTTTTTTTTTGCGTCTTACGTATTAAACAATATCACGCAGGATCAGCGATGGTCAAACGTTGACAAAATTGCGATATTTCTAGGAAGGGGAACTTGTCGGAGATAAGAATCTGACCAGACCCGGTCGAAACGAAGTTATTCGGATCGGATCCGGGTGATAGATGGTTCTAATCTGCCGAGTGTGCCGATCGAAAGTCGGACCTTGCAGCGGGAAACACAGATCCGTAGGCTGTTAGAATCTAACGTGAAAGATCGCGATAAGGACCCGCGCAAAAAGAACATAAGTCACGCTGACACGTAATTTCGGTCGCCGGAAATGATACGCGTAATTGTCTCCGATGTCACAGCCTAGGCCGCGAACGTATGTTCGTGAGGCTTTAGATCAGAGATCAAAAGAAAATTTTCTCATCGGGAACTCAATCTAGTGTCTCTGGATTCTCGCGTTATTCGTGGTTTCGCGGTTAACGCGGTGATTTTCCCACGATTCATTGGTTCGGAAAGACTGCAATTTGATCGAAACCCACAACTCTGGAAAAATGTAGCCTCCGGTCGAATCCCAGCAAATATTTCTCGACAAGATAACGCGTATGATATTTTATACGACACCTGAGGCAAGTATACTGCCGCTATCCGCCATTCAATTCAATCATATTTGTGTTTCTCATAGAAATCTCAGTAAAATTCGAAATACATATGAGATTGACGATAAGATGCAAAACTATTTTTCGAAAATCGTTTTTGTATACAAGCTAGCAATCTATAAGTATAAACCTCGATCGCACATATTCCCAATTATTCTATACGCAATATATAATTATTTATCATATCATATAATATTATGTACGCGACTGATATATCATTTATATGACGCGTATATAAAAATAAGGAATATTCTTTGAAACAACTAATTACAAGTATTCGGTGAAAAATATATGTATAATATATATTAAATTAAATGTATTAACTTTTAAAAATCTGTAATAAAAAGATACCAAAGATCCAGAAAACCATTTTCAAAGGTCCCATTAAACGACGTTCATCAATCATAGCGAGAGTCATGCGGGTGGTGGCGCAGCTTCGCAGCTGATCCCATCCTATCGCTTTCTCCCGCACTGAGCCTCGTGTCACTGGGTTACCACACGTCCCGAAACGGAAGTGAATCCCACCCTCGACCGCGCCCGAATCGAGTAGAGTACCGGTGAGTGCTTTTAGATGAAGCCTCATAGGCGACGCTGCTTTACGCCGATGGCACGAAATAAGGAGAACATGACGAGCCCGAAGGGGAAAAGAGAAAGGGGGAGGTTCAAGTAAGAAGAAAGTGAGCGCGGATGAGGAGGATACAAGAAGAGAGAGAGAGAGCAAGCTGGGGGTGTTGCTGGGAACAAATGCGAAGCTCTGCCTCCATTTACGGGGACTGCGAGGGTGGTTGGCACGAGATGGAAGAAATTCGTGGAAACACCGCGGAATTGGATAAGCCGGCGGGGTTTGTTTTGTCAGGGGTTCGCAACGAGGGTAAACGCGACTGTGGCATCGCGTGGTCGATGGTCATAGGCAGATCGAACATCGCGTGTCCCGGTAAACTTCCTCCGGCTGGCTGGTTCGTTCGTTCGTTCGTTCGTTCGTTCGCTCGATCTCGCTCGCTCGTTCGGTCGTCTGCGCGGAAATCGGCAATCTGCTAGCTCGAGACAGGCACTCGCGTTGTTAACAAGCGCCGCCGGATCGATGGGTCAAAACGGTTCCGCTGGTTAAATTAATATTCTCTCGGAATGCTTACTTTTCACGAATGACTAAATTACCCCCGCACGAGTTGCTAGCTCTTCTGGGAAATTGCTTCCGTTGTTTAGCGACTGCGTGAATTGATTTGGAACTACAATTCTACTCGACGAAGTTAAGTAAAATTTGTGAAATATCTAGTAAAACGTTTTAGAGTCTATCTAGTAAACGTTTTATAGTCAAAAACGTATATAACATTTTTTACTGATATTGAAATTTTTTTCTCGTGGTAAAGAAAAATTGTGAAAAACTACAAATGTTTGTTGTGACAAATGTTTGTTGTGTCATCACAAACATCATCGCGAGAACATCACGTATTTACGTATTAAAAGTAAAAAAAAAATTCTTACGGACGTAACTTACTGGATATCGTCCTGTAACACAACTCCCACGGATTCGTCGTAACAAAAATGCGGAAGAAGATGGATCTTTAGCACGAAGTATCGTCTGGACGAGACCGACAGCGATCGAAAACCCGACAATGGAATTGCGATTATCGTCCGAGCGGGGTTGCTTGCCCTCATCAAACCCGTATATACACGAGGGCGAATCGAATGGTATAGAACATAGTGAGGGATAGAGAGAGAGAAAGAGAGAGAGAGAGTGAGAGAGAGTGAGAGAGAGAGAAGCATCGACGAAGGAAAGAGAAAATGGGAGAGGGTGAGGTGAAGAGAGTGGGATTGGCACCGGGTGGAGAAGCAAGATAGAGTTAGAGAGGAGAACGCGCGGGAGGTACTAGGTGCTGTTTGTTGAATCCTCGAGATCAATACGACGTACCCTATCTCTTTCTCCCTCATAACATCGCGGACGATAGCACGCGTGACGTACATAACATGTACATGTTCCCGATACACGTCACGAGAAACGAAGTGATGCTGCATCAATTGACTCCGGATTTTTTTACTCCGGCAAAATGTTTGTCTCGATTTCTGATTGAAAATAAAACCGCGATACAAAACGTTATGATTGTCTGCATTTCAATCCTTGTTTATGTAGAGTAAATTGACATAATCGGTGATGAACAGGAGAAATCTCATGATTAATGAAATGATCGTCACCTGTATATATGTATACACATGTGTTGTGTGCCATCAATCATGCCAATTACGATATATTGCCGTCGCGAAATTGCGATTGCAACTAGTATTATGACTCTGTTTCAATTTGCGAAATTCTATTCGTATACATTCGCGATGAAGAAACCTTATAATTGTTTTAAAAAATTGTGATAATTCTCTTTTTTTTTTTTTTTTTTAGTATCACTTACGTGTACTCTTCACGCAAAACGTTTTGACACCTTTAGTGAGTGATCTTTTATGGAAACTTTCATCTGAATTCTCACAAAATCACATCAATCATATGTTTCATATAAAAAAAAAAATTAAAAATTTTTCCACAAAAAGAAGCTACTTGAAGAAAAAGGAACTAATGACTATAGTTCTTCAAGGTAGAACCCGCAGTTTTGATTTTTCCGCTCGTTTTTGTTCCACGTTATCTTTCATCCGTCCACAAAAGCTGCCGATTCCACAAATACACGGCAGAGACTTAGTTTTACAATGCGAGCTTTAAAAAAAAAGCAAAAATATAAAAAAACCCAGAAACAAGACTGGTCATATCGCTTCCCTTATCACACTAGTTACACCTAAGTAAGGAATTTCACGGAGGAAGTTTTTGTGTGGCTTTATCTACCTCTGTCTCTCTTATGTCTCTCCCCCCTGTTTTTCCTCCTTCAACCAATCGAGAAGGTCTGCTTATCGTCGCCGCGAAGGGCGAACTGCGCACTGCGGTATGGAACGAAAATAGGTCGGCCAATTCTCGTACCAGCACCCTCTTTCGCCTCCACCTTACCTATCAACACCTCCGCACCCTTATCCAAGCTCTAATAAAAAACGAATATCTACGAGTACGCTTCGGTCGTTTAGGAGCGGCTTTTTCGACACACATTCAAGGTCAAATTTAACCGCCGCTGATGCGCTTAGAGGGAGGTGAAATGTAAAATCGAATTAACCAAAAAAAAAAACAAAAAAAAACAAAAAACGGTAGGTTAAGTTAATAATTTCGAAATGACGGATGTGTGAATATATGAATGTGTAATTCTACCGATTACACGGCATGTCTCAATTATTTAATGTATCATTACGAAATATGGAGAAGCACATATTTAACATATTCGTAGGAAATCGATTCGTCATAAAGTAAATTATGCATCTGAACAATTTCAATAGTTATTTTAGTAACACGCTGACTGCCACGTCGGGCTAACTGAGAGTCAGTCCGACGCATTTTTGTTTTTTTTTGAAATAAAAAAATAATGCGATAATAAATCGTATGAGACAATCTCTTCTACCATTTAGAAGTGGTATCACTATAAATTTGTTACAACAAAACACGAATTTATACTTAGCTCGACGATAAAGGCAAGAAAAATGACAGTCAATCTCGGTGCTAAAGCAAACGACAAATTTGCGTGTCACTCAACGTGTTAACTTCTTTCTTCTCGTACAACTAAACTTACGAAAAAGTAAATAAGACTTATGAGCGCAATTCATTTATATCTTATCATTTTTTTTGTCTGTGTACAGAGTAAAAAGTTTCTTTAGACTTATGAACTTTATTAAACACAAATTTAAATAATCCACTCGACATGATGTTTGAAATAACAAAAATGTGCGATCGCTTGAATTTTCAAATAATAGGCAAATTTGATTTAAAAATAAATTATTTATTTGAAAACTAATACTTCTCTAAAATAATTTTTGACATAAAAAATAAATATTTATCTTCGAGTAAGTTTCTTATTATCTTACTTGTCCTTCTGCTATTTCAAAGAAAATATTCAGCTGAGACAACAGCTAAACTAATATGTTAATTCAACACTTTTTTTGTTTGAATTAAATGCCAGTTTAATTCAATATAATGTTATGTTGGTTTGTGTGTAAGATTCTATTTTAATAAAAATAAAATAAAAAAAAAATAATAATAATAATAAGAAGAATAAAGCAAACTCTTAACTAATAAATCTGAAGAAACCTTTTTTTCTCTGTGATAGTGTCTATAAAAGATACGCGTCTCTCACAGAAAAAGAGCAAATATAAAACTCTAAAATAGATATGTAAGTAATAATGCAAGTAATCGGAGCAAAACCTCCTCGTCCGTGATTTTCAATTTCATTAACAAAAATAAATAAATCATGAGATCTCAAAATTATCTATAAAATATAAATAAATGTATTTTATACATAAATCGTCAAACTATTGTGTGAGATATTTTTATATGATTGTACATAGTTTCTTCCTATTGTTATTTACGAAAATAACAAACATATATTTTATGTTGTATCTACGCACCTTCCTCCAGCGCATCACAGAGAGAGTCTATACGTATACATATGTACACACAGTGACACTTTCGATCGTAGTGCTATCGGTATTAACTCACTTTCGCTAAAAGACACGAACACACATTGTCATTTCTAAAGCGCAAAAATACAAGCAACGCGCTGTGTGTTCACATTTAAATCTGTCATATCTTTTATCTTCTCTCCATGCGATACTAATAACAAACCCATCACTATGAAATTCGCGGCACGAAAAATTCGACAGGCGCTGCCTCTACCAGTGTCCTTTTATCACAAATTACGCGGAGACATCAGCGAATGCGATTCTTCCACGCATCAGAAAGTGTCTTCAGGATTCTTCACACGTAAGTGTAATCGCATAAACGAAATCTCTACTCCGATCAGTTCTCGGATCACTGTTTATCTTCGGACCACCTGTCTGTCGTAGAATACTGAGGCTGTTGGCCCGCAGGAGAAATCTGAGAAGCAGACTGTGACGATTGTTGCTGCGCCTGCATGTGTGTCTGCATCTGATATAAGGGATAGCTCTTCCGTTTTCTGATGCCATGCATAGAAAGCAGGTGGATCTGGAGGTACTGCTTAGTCTTGAATTGCTTGCTGCACACATAACACGAGATATACTCGGTTTGCACAGTATGAACATTGACAATATGCTGCTTCAAGTTCGAATTATTAGAGTATATCTTGCCGCATTCGGGACACTTTGGTTTACTGCTGTGATTGGAGTTGTCCATCTGGTGGTAACGTCTTTGTGTTTGATGGAGCATCGCCATGCTCTCGATCTTGTCCTTCGCACAGGTGTGAAGCATCAGGTTCAATTGATCGCTCTGCTTGGCGCTCTGCTGGAGACTTTGAAGATTGTTCTGCAGTTTCTGATGCATCATCGTGAGTTGCTCAGTGTTCAGGCTGTTGAGTGAGTTGAGGGCATTGAGAGTGTGTTGCTGCGACGACTGTTGGCTGGTGGTGAGATGATGATGATGGTGATGCTGTAACAAGGTCGAGAGATCCTGCCCTTTCGAGTTGTGCCCGCCGCCGCTCTGGTAGGTTCCAGACCCGGCGTGCTCGTTCCTCGTGGAGGATGTACCCGACAGCCAACCGGAACTCGGGTTTGAGCCATCTCCTCCAGAGGGCTGCCACCGCCCTGGAACCACCAGCCAATGTCAGTCCTCATCCAATCTTGTATGATTCCTTAAACACTATTCAAGCGCTCTTTTTTTTTCGTCTTTTGTAGCCTTTTCATATGCACTTTTTCAACTTTCTCTTTTTTTTCTGAATATCTGTCGTGAATTTCCAGCTCTCTAAAAACAACTTGCTTTCAACTTTTGATTGCGAGTTAACATGACAATTGTTCTTGGCGCTCCTTTGTGTGCGGCCCTACTATTCGCCTCTTCTTCATCATCACCTTCTTATATCGCAGTTTTTGTTTTCAACTCTGATTTCATTTCCGTTGAATTTTTTTCCGGCCGAATTAGATTGTTACATCGATAAGTAAGTTATTAAAGTTGTAGCTTTATTAGATTGATTTAGTTCGATTCATATAGCAATCCTGAAGACTTTATCGATGCGATCAGTAACGACGCGAACCAATTTCACACTTGCAGAACTAACCCTAGACAATTGCCACGTGAAAATGAGCTTTACGTCGTATCTTTGTCAAAAGATAAATTAAAAACGTGTGACGTGAAGCTCGTTTTCGAATTGAAAAGTAATTGCGTGGCTGTATATGAAAAAAGATTTGTATCTCTTACAAGTAAAATATAAAATAATAATAAAAGCCATCGAGAAGCCGTCGAAAAATGCGGCTCTATAATACGCTGTTGCTCACCGTGTGATAAAAGGGGTGGCTGGCAGGGGATGCAGGGTTGTGAGAGGTACGAGAGTTCCATGCATTCAACGCAACAACGAGAGACCAGAATCTTAGGAAACGACGGAAGGATACTAGTCTGGGCTTCGAGAACGTTTAAAGGGTAAGATCAATATGTTGACGTGTAGAATAACACTTACCGAATGCTGCATCCTGGTTCACATGCATCCCGGACGGTCCAGGCATTATCCCTGTAATAAAAAAATATAGAAAATGTTGATTATTAGACAATTTTTAGTATTTGTCAACATACACACAAGAGATTTTACTTTGCGCTTTGGCGCAATTTTATTACGTACAAAAGAATAAAAAATATTTAAACAATAAGTTAAAAGAATGTTTACAATTTTTATTATATTTTTGTTTTTTTATTACATATGCATAATGCGCATCAAAATAAATGATTTTACGGCATGAAAATGTAAATCATGAGAGATCTATGCCATTAAATTAACTATGGCGCACAGATAAACAATAATAATAATATGTGTTAGTTTATTATATTTAATAATAGATTTTATATATATCTATATATGTATATAACAAAATGTATAACATTTTCGCAAGTCAAAGAACACAATGAAATTATATACACAAATGGAAATAATTGTAATTATTCATTAATTAATTTTAATTAAGGCTGTAATTAGTAATTAAGTCGAGTTAATTGCTAATTACAAAAGTAATTGGTAACCGGACGAGAAATTAATTATTAATTACATTTGTAATTAATAATGAAATGTGTCATTATAATTAAAAAACTAATTTATATTCTCTCTATAAAATTTCTTTGGGGCACAATAAATTCAACTTTGCCTTATGAATATCGAGTTAACGATCAAACAAAATCATACACTTTACTTAGTATAAAATTCTATTATGAAAATTGTGATTTGTAAATAATTACCTTGAAGACTCAATAACGCTGCAGGAAAACTGTTTCGATGATGTTCCACAGAGTCGTTTAAAATGTCACTCGGTTCAGCCTTTACCGTGTTTAGAATGCTGTCGTTATTCGATATTTCTTCGTCATTTTCCGACATCGAGTTTGAATCTTCACCAGTTGACTAAAACATAAATAACATATCTCCGTTTATATATATAAAAAAAAAACTTAAGTAATTTTAATTTTTGTAACAATATCAACAATACTACAATTACAATACTAGGAACAATATTAATTTCGACATGTTTACATTACAAATATCATAGTCATTTTCTCTCACAACATTTACACACATACATGTTTTCTCCTCACCTGTATATTGTTCGCAGGTGTGTGTATCGTGGGGCCACCTTCAAGGGCCTGACCCAACAAGGATTCTTGAAGGTCTGTTTTCTGATCGACATGGTTCGGTGGACTGTAACTTCTCGGTCGCTTCTCAGGTGGACTGTTATCACTGAGATCTCCTTTGTCTTGCCACGGATTACGAGGTGTCGCCTATTTAAATTGAAAATAATGCACACATACATACATACATACATACATACATACATACATACATACATACATACATACAGACATAATAAACTATTGTGAAAACTTTTTACTTCTTTAGCTTCCGCGACTCATAAATAAATGTTAAATAACTATCATCATAAACATCACGTACACACATACACATATATAGCAGTAATCGTACATAACAATATTATTGTGTTACATTTGCACACATCAATATTGATCTGCACGTAATTTTATCCCAATATAAAATATTTACGTATAAAAATTTCAATTTCTTCGCGTTTTCTGAATAATTTGTAATAATATTAAAATGACTTAAACAATTATTTATACGTATGTAAAATAATTAATTTTAGTAATTTCTCTTTTTAAAACATGTGTTTGTTAGAAAACGATATAAATAAGTTTTTTTATTCGCTTTATTATTTATGTGTTTAATCCAGGAACGAGTTGTCACGTGTCAGGAGTGCGACGAGATCGACCTCGCGTGTTATGACACATATATAACCCACTCGTTCTTCATAATCGAATTTTACCTCCGATCTATCTTTAACATTCAATATATTTTATACAACGATGTGATGCGACTGCTCATCCATTATTAAAACTTCTGCGTAATATTTGTTCTAACGCCTCATTTTATATGAGTCGCGAAATTAAAAGCTAAAGGACAAAACGGGAGAAAATCCAAGCCCAGGATTCCGCTTGTCACGGTAGCGGCGGCACAGGCGTAGTGTTAAAAGCACATTAATTAAAATTCGTTTTAATTAAGGCTAAATTAATTAAAAGTTCGAAACCAGCCGTATAATCCGTATAATTAATTTTCCAACTTCCATATTAAACTGCTGCGGGGACAACTTACAGGTGCGCTAGCGTTGTTACCAGTCGACGACGACGGCGCTGGAGTTTTCGCACTACCGGCGCCTCTGCTAACTTCCGCTAGTCCCTTCACCTTGAGCATGTGTGCAGTTTTCAGAAAGGCAGGCAGCTGCTCTTGGGCCACGTGCACCTCGCCGTGATACATGAAACGCAGCAACGACTCCATATCTTGCGACGAGACATCTCTCAGGATTATAATGGGGTGTTGACACGGATTAGCCTGTGACAGAATTAATAAATCCCACTTACGTTTTTGATGTTAATAAAATACGAGACATCTTTTTTTTTTTAACGATCAATTATTATAAAGTTCCTCACATGTAAACGTTAACTTTATGATTGTATTTTGACTATTTTACAACAGCCGCTAAGTGCGTTATTCACTCGCTCGCTCGAACACATAGCACTGATTCGACGAGATTCGATGATATAAGATGCCAGTGTCAAGTTAATCGCGGCTATTAATTATCGGCCCCATCTTTCGTGGGCAGCCGCCGCGATAGTGGTACAGTTATTTCGTGCGCGAAACGGCAATTACGAAAAGTATGCGCTCATTCGATCGATCAAGGTTATCAATTCATTGCGGGAAGCGCGTGATTCTTCTAATCGCAAATTCATGCGAGTCAAGATCGAAAAGGGGAAGGCGCACATCGATCTTTTATCAACGAGAGGTCAAGAGGTTTGATGGTAACAAATTTCTCCTCTCTCTCTTTCTCTCTTCTTTCTCTCTCGCGTATATTGAAAAGAGCATATTTCACGCATATTGAAATTCGACAAACGCACTTATCCATCCGTGCAAAAAAAAAAAAAAAGAGAAATGCTAAACTCTCTTAGCGGGCTAAACGATTCAGCATCGGATAAAGGTTAAGAGGTGTACGAGGATTCTGATCGATGCTCGATGAATCGATTCCTCTTGCGAAGCGCTTAATCCCGTCCACCGACAGACACGAAGGGGAGTCTGACGGCCGATTAATTTGTAACGATTTACAACCGAGATGCATATAATCAGCGTCGTTTAATCCACGTCAAAGCTGCCCTTCATCTTGCAGCACCGCTGCACCGATTTGTACGTTTAAGACCGCATAAATCGTCGACATTTTTGCAAATAACGCACGAATAAGACTCGAAAGATGTGAAACTGCAAGATACAATGTAACTTGTTCATCGAACGATCATTCGCCTTTTGATCGAACTTTGCTTTATACACAAAGAAAGAGAGTAAAACATTAAATTGTTAGAAAAGATTAAATCAATGTTTTGCACAAAGCTAAATAACACTTCGCGAGTGCTCGATTTGAGAAAATTCCGATGTCAATCCAGTTAAAAATAAAGGATCGAGAAATTCTATAAGAAGACAACAGATTTTAAATACGGCTGCACAGAGCGAGCGCCAAGAATGCTCCAGATACCTTTTCACCTTTCATTAGCGAATTGACCGAGTGAAATCGCCTTCCGCCGACAGTTAATTGCATCCGCGAATAGTCACGCTCGACGGCCAATTGATTCGTAACGACGATTTATAACCACGACGCGTATAATGATCGATACTCAATCTATGTCGGGATGTTGCCGTACCCCCATGGGCATCAATTCTTGCACCTGTCAGGCCCCGGCGAGTTAATACTTGAACATTGTACGTATACGTATACATATATTCGCGAAATCATTAGACGGTGAAATAACTATATATATATATATATATATCGCGTATTTATCCTCGGCATCAAGTACAGAGTCGCTTATTTATTTTATAATTACCTCTTATTTAAATTCCGCGTCACTAAAAATTCATGCTTACATAATGTAAAATCTGATGTTTCGTTTTTGAGCGATTCGTGTACGATCGTGTTGTACATGCGCCTTTCGCGTAAGATGTTTATCGCAGTATGCTCTACCGTCACGAAAATTACGAAATACATTTGAAAATACGACGTTACAAAGAGATAATTTTCGTCTTGCATTATTATTAATTTTTACCAGCGAAACAGTGATTGGAGCGAGATCACGCGACCTCTGTAGACACGTGATTTATAATCGGTGCTACGATTAAACCAGCATCAAAGTCATATCGATATAAGGGGTTCTCTAGAAAACCGCGAACGAATGTATGAATTTCTTTATCACAACGAGTACGTTTCCACAAGCAAAGGTCCCGTCTATGTATGATAATTTTTTTGATCGTAGCACGCATTTTCCGAGCGCCAATGGCAGGGGCGAGTAGTGA
This sequence comes from Pseudomyrmex gracilis, assembly GCF_002006095.1. NCBI lineage: Eukaryota > Metazoa > Arthropoda > Insecta > Hymenoptera > Formicidae > Pseudomyrmex > Pseudomyrmex gracilis. Next base: position 1,392,040 of record NW_018020585.1, on the reverse strand, counting down.
TATTTCATGTTTTATCGCACGATGTTTTACCTCGCGTCTTCTTCAGAACTCTCTCAAAGTGACATAAGAACAATACATTGCATATTTTTCAACTGATGTAAAAACTGATAGAGAGTACTTACTGTGATTTCAAAGTGAAAATTATTAAATGAGATGTAAAGAGAACCGTCGCTAATATTTTCATTATTCAATCACTTATGTACTTATTTACTATATTTATTGTTTAACTGCAATATATATAAAATAAATATTCATAAAATAAATATCCATCAATCGTTAATATCTATTCTAAATAATGTTCGCGTGTATACACACATTTTATAATTGTAACAACAAACCATGATAAAAAAAATCACATATAATACGTATCGATCACCGATCGAGAAAATATCGTTTTTCTCATAATACAATACGTAAAGCAAAAGCGTTTCACGACAATGTACGTAGGTAATATTGTACGGAATACGATTATCGACGACGATATTAATTATAATTAATGACCCCTCCCGGGATGGCGCAACTTATATTGAGACCACGCGATGCTATATGTACGTATGTATACATACATTTGTACGTACCTATACATGAAGCTGAGACGCACAATGCTGCGATCTCGGCAGAGAGTCGATTTCGATTATCGATGCCCCGAATTTAACGTGAAAACTACGGAGGCTTGAACGCTGCCATGTGCAGGGACATTTATTATTGGCCAATATCGACTTCGTGTCTGTGCAGTGCGCGAGGTGCGGCATTTCGATTTATTGAACTGTAACGCGCGGTACATCGCGGTCGTGGAAAGTGCTTCCTGAGATGATAGCGAGTTCCACGTTATTGCGTGGAAACGATTGCAGAGAAATATAATAGAGTTGAATGGAAAATAGAGAAAAATCTAGAAATGTGCAGAACGTACAAAAGATGTATTTCAAAAATAAAATATATTTTATAGAATATTTTACATTTATATAAATGTAGTCAGAGAAAATAACACTACGTATTTAAATAATTAAAATTTCAAATTTAATTATTTTAAATAAATAAATAAAATAAATAACTAATAAAACAATAACATAAAATATATAAATATTATTATAAAATAAATAAATAAGTAAAATTTTTAATTTAATTATTTTAAAATATTTAATTATATAAAGAAGGAAAGAAGACGTAAACCGCTCGTGTATGTAAACAATAAAATAAAAGTAAATAAAATAAAATAAGTAAATAAGGTCGTTTAAATTATACTTTGTTTATGCTTGAGAATTACTTTACTCTTATTTATAAATAAAAAAGTAACAAATTATGTAGAGAAGAGAGTGTATCTCTTTCTTATGCGTTAACAAGACGAAACATATGATTTAAATAAAGCCTACAAAACACGCAACGTTTTTTGTGGTGTTGCAAAAATTGCGCGCGAGCACCACGACACGACTTGTGGTTTCTATGTTCTCTTTTATTTCCAAATCACACAATTGGCCGCGCATATGTTGCTCGCATGCAATCTAGCACGAAAAATTGCACATCGCGCGCGTCGCAAGTTTCATCCATTGAATAAGTGTGACATAAATACAACGTGGAATCGCATTTTTACGAATACAGAATCCGCAAAGAATCAGTTGCACAATGCAATTTTATAATTAGAAGAATACATTTTATTAAATACCAATAGCCGCGCGCGTTTCGCAATGAGAGAAAAATTACGCCGCGGTCGAGCCTTTTTTTCATCTCAATAAAAGTAGTGACTTAACCAATCGAACGCATTGAAAAATTCATTTCTCGACGAAGGCAATTTTCGCAGCGTGTAAAAGAGAAATATTTTACCAATAATCTCGTGGTTACGAAAGCACGTTTTCAATAATTATGCGCAAGATTGAATAAACGATCCTTATTATAACGACAAAAATATGAGAAAATCCGATGCAAAGGGAGATAAAGTAAATCTCGTGTGGTAATACTTTATCATGCATATTCATTACAAAGAGCTGGGATCCAAATCAGGCAATGTAAATCGACAAGATAATTATTGTGTAAAAATGCAAATAAACTTTTCTCAACTTATACATATTTTTTTCCCAAGTAAGACAAATTTTCCTAATAATTTAAATAAAGTCTGTGACAAAAAAACACAGAGAATGAGGTAAAAGAAGAGAGAGTAAAGAGATAATCTTCTTTTCGACTTGAGAGTTCCTTCACAAGATGCGTTTCAAGTTTCTGTGAGTATTAAACATGGCACACAAATCTCTCGATGTTCCGATCGGGTGCTAGAAAGCTCGTTGATGAGAATAACTGAACTAATTGAAGCAGTGGAAATAATCACTGTCTGAAGGAATCTCTCTCTGCGCATCTTTGAAACTCTCTACAATAAAAAGACACAAAATAAAAGACAGAGGAAGCAAGAGAGAGAGAGAGAAAAGACAATGGATACTGGAAGAAGGAAAGAAAGAGAGAACACGCTATGAACTTCTTTATCGCATTAACGAACTCAATTAACAACTTTGAGACGGGACTACGGGACACCATCCTCCTCTCTAATTAGATCTAACAGGATTAAAACGGGTCAATAATTAATTGTATGATCGCGTGTGCGTCAAAGCAGAATAGGCGAATGATCAAAGAGCCTCCGATTAATTTGCGAGATATGTATCGATCTGCTTATCATGATTCCCTGGCGAATTGTTACTTGCTCGAATGTACATGTGTATGTATGGAATATCTCGATATATTTGCTAATTACATTTCTGATTATTGCTGCCTTATACAATATCAGGGTCTTCACCGCCAGGGGATTATATTCCACGATACCATTGTTATTACAGAATTGTACGGAGAGCGTACTATAATACATACATGTGTACGCGACCCATCATCAAAAATCTACGGTAGTATTGTGCATCGCTGTTATCGATATAAAATCTAATTGATAAATTGCTCACATATACGATATAATACGATTATCGCGCAATTTATCTCAATCATCCGTCAAAATAAGCGGATAATCGAATAGCACAATATTTACCGATACAATATACATTACTTACTCAAACATTCGATTTTCGGAATTTGATCTGCATATTCGATGTAACGTTGTATCGATTTCTCGTTTGCAACAGAAGTTATACATATGAATATTGTACGAGAAAGAATGTAGCTTAAAAAGCAAAAAAAAAAAAAAAAAAAAAAACAATAATTCATATAATTTCTAATATTATGAATCTTCTCTAAAATTCAATAATCAGATTTCGTCAGCAATGTTTTGTTCGCTGCGAAATCGGCTCGGATTGTCCGATATATCTATACTAAATTATACGTGAGAAATCTCGATCTCGTCGGACTTATTAATGGCTCCTTGCCGTGTACACGCGTGCATGCGCGATTTTTCCTCGAATCAATGCGCGCTCGCGTATCACCGGCGTCATTCGCCATAATTATCCAGCCACCTGTGCGAGCGAGCAAGCTCGCGGCGGAATTCAGAGCGTCCGCTTTCTAAAATCCGTAAAGCGGCAAGCGCGAGGGAAGATCGTGGCACGCGATTAAGAATCGGCCGCGTGATCGAGCACGGTAACCGATATAATTGATTAGTGAAAATAAAAGAGGGCACGCCGTGAGACACAATAAAAGCGGAGATCAACGATTACGGACAAACGAAACGGACTTGCGCGGCATGTCGCAAGAGCATACTGCCTGCGTTGGGATTCTTGACTTCTTCAGGTGTTCGCCACAACGGACCATACGTCATTTTACTACTGACACGCAAACATCTGCTTTCCGAGACACTTGACGTTTGTTTCGGTTAGTTAGCCAACACGTCGTAAAATAAAAATTGTTATTTAAAACAACATATACGCGTTGAGGCGACGTAATAAATACATTAACTGTGACATATGCTGCACGGAAAATTTTACTTTGAAATAAAACAAAAATATGTATGACAAACAAAGAGAGAGAGAATCTTGTGTATTAAATAAAAAGTACATAAATGAAAAATAACTTTGTCCCAATTATTTTACAAGACAAATTCTGAAAATAATTTAGAAAATTTCGAAAAATGAAAGTACAGACCTAAAATGTAAAAAAATCTCTTTTACGTTTTTGTTAGTAAATATACGTTCAACTTAGAAGTCATCAGAATCTGCCTCGTGCATACAATGCTGAAACAGCTGACAAAGAACACGCCGGAAACAGGAGGAATCGTGTTGTTCCAGAATTTTAACGAACCTTTAAATTGCTCCGCGAGGAAGACGACTTTGAAATGCGCACGCGAAAAAGAAGACAGAAGACATGTTGAACGGTTTACAACGTGCGCATTACATACAAAAAACGCTGAGTGTCACGAACACACACCGGGACACGTAATCGCGTACACAGCAGAGCTCTATACACATATCGCGATATCGCATGTGTATAGAGCCCTGCGAAGCACCCCTACCTAAAACCGTAAGTAGAAAAGTAGATACGATTGCATGGTTTCTGATCCGGTTATGAGGCGTGCACGCCAGCAGTCGTGGCTTCGGCAAAACATATCGTTGGCATCACGCGCATATAAGTAGCGATGGGTTCGACGTTCGTTCGCGGAAGATCGATATGCGGGAGCGCGAGCGCGCATCATCGATCATCGGAAATACCATCGCGCGTACTCACACACACACACACAAGTGCAGTAAAGTTTTAATCTGTTGGAAATTCAACCTGAAGGCGGAATTAATGTTACTGTATTCTCCGCTCAAACGGAAAATTGCTAAAATTATTTGAGAGAATACTAGGAATTTGCACATTGCATTTGCATAGAGCTGAGAAATTTCTGTCAAGTCTCGAAAGATATTCGATATTACTTCATATTTATTTTTATACTTTATATTCATTTTATAATAAATAAACATTTTTAAACTATCAGTATAATTATTTTTATAAACAGGCGGTTAACATTTGACTATTTCTCTTTCAAAATAACAGGTAATTTTATAGATATTTAATATATCACAAATACGAAAAAAAAACAAAAAACCGATTGTAATTTATGAATATTTGTTCGTAACAATTATGCGCATCTGAATGTTAAGACATTCGAATGTTTCAACATTTAATTCCCTTGAAAATATCGACAATTAATACAGCGAGTTATTGTCGATTCGATTCTATTACTTGGCAGGAATCCACGTAGGCGCGCATACACACGTACACACGTACACGTCGTATACATGTGTGTGCGCGCGTTTCTCTTATCTGCTTATCTCGAATGTCTGATGTTTCACTGACGCGCGTATTAAACTTTCCTCGCATTAACCGGCCAATTCGCGAGATAATAGCAGCGTGAGTATCGATCAAACCTCGCACGTAGTTACCGACTTCCTGCTTTTTTCTTTTATCCGCGCTGCCGACATCCAGCTTGTCAATGAAAAGCCGATAAATTTGATTTATAAGATATAATGATAAATAACGGAATAATTATTAACTCGTCGATATATCGCGACAGATAGAACGAACTTTTGTTGACTGAATTACGTGGATTTGTTAATTCTTCTGCACGCACACGTGTGTGTGCGTATACTTAGATTGTTTACTTTCCATTTTATATCTTGAAATTATTTGACAAATCACGCGTCGAGTATCGATATTAAATGCTCGGAAATACACGTGAAAGAGAACAAGTGAAAAATAATGCAATGTCACTTTTTCTTTGTTTTTTAGCGTCAACGAAAAGCGTCGAAATTGTTCTTATTACATTTCAATTTTATAAAATACAAGAGAGGGGCAGATTACACGACGTTCGCGATTCCCTTTGAATCCTGCGTACAGACAATGAAGCATCAGAGCGCCATTGTACACAATTATGTCAATCAGACATTAACTATCGCATCTATGTGTATACGTACGTCACTCGACACGGAATATACATCGCTATTGCGAAATATCTCATTTGCGCGATAACGATATAATCGTCACCGTCGCGACGCTATCGGTCTCTTCCTTCGTTATTGATTCATCGTAGATTCTGAATCGCAACGCCGATCGGAGCAACGCCACGTGTAACGTGCACACAACTTGCACGAAAGAAGACAATAAAGTGTATATTGCGGTCGCACGTGCATCTTCTCCGTGCGTCGCCTTTTCCAGACGCAGCGAACAACGGCGGGAATGCGCGCACGTACAACGACGCACTTCCGTTGATAAAAATACACGCGGCGTAATGCGTCTTCGTACACGAGCGTCGTACATTTTGCTTCGTTGTACAAGCACGAAAAGCGAACAGGACACCGAAAGGCGAGGCCGCCGATCTTCCCCTCCCGTTTCTTTGTTGCGCGCTGAAATGATTGCTGCGAAGCTACGACGCTACGCGCGTAATCCCGCGTAATTGTATGCGCATACACAAAAGATAATGCCTCTCGCATTAGAGAGAAGAAAATTATAATACGGAAGAAACGGGTGCTGTTGTGCGGGTGAAAATCCGAAATTATATTCGCGAATGCTCGACGCAAGAGTCATCTTGTTTACAACAATTAACAACAGATTGTCCGAGATTTACACGTTGGTAACGTATGAATATGCGACACGCACAGTTACTCTAGAAATTCTGGCATTTATGTACGTGCGATGTACGCCAGACGAAAGCTATTTATTTAACACATACACGTCGTTTGACTATTTCAACATGATGCAAGAGACACTTGTCCGTGTTTATATTAAGTGGACGCGGCAGATTGCGCGCAGCGGCAGTATAAATGAAACATAATTTCGCGGCAGATACGCGCGCCGGCCGTACCCGCTCGCACATACAACGCCTCTTCCGTACGACGTTGATTTCGCTGCGTTGCGCACCGACAGAAAGATGGAGGAGTAGCGTATTTATATACATATATGTATATATATATACACACATATACATATATATATATATATACGCGCACACGCAGCACAATTATATACCGACGATAATTTTCTGGCCGCATGTGCGCCGCTTAGGCGCGCGCGACATTAAGCGTAATGCGAGTACATCCGCGCGCGCGCGCGCGCGTGCACTGACGAAAAACGAGAATGCCGGCTGGCGAGCGCGCAGCGAATTAATGGGTCTTCTTCCCACGGATAAACACGATGCGTTCGTAATAAAGCGCATTCCGAACAAAGAATTTTTGCGCAAGTAACACAGATTAAACTTTGTATAATAATAATAATTATTATTTTGTTATTAAAAATATCAGTGCAGTAAAAACGCGTTTATATAAATATAATTTTACATAAAAATTATATTATTATTATTTCTGAAAGGATATAATTCTTTTCAAGATTTTTCGAAGTTACTTCAATTTAATCGATACGAAGTTTGCAACATCGGACTACGTCCGATAAGACACGGTACACTTGATGAATTGCGCATAAAAACCTCGACACGTATGTGTGTATCGAGGTAATCACTTAGCCTCGTATTCACGTAGAGATCTGATGATTTTCAATTCGCATTAGCGAATTAGCATTGAATCAGTCAAACAGTAAATCAAAACTGGCATCGAGCAAACATAAGATGCGAAGGTTTGAATAATTGTCTTGATTTTTTTTTCAACATTATTCACAAGAATGTGGCGCGCGCGTATAATAAGTCGAGACTTGCGTGTATCACAAGTACGAATAACAAAAACCGCACGGAGTTTTAGCGGAAGATACATTTGGTAGTTATTTTATCGACCTTTATTCGGAATCGATATATATTGCGAGATCACATGATGTATTTAAAATATATCGCGCGCTCGCGGTAAGCGGAATACTCTCTTTAAAGACGGGAGAGATATTGGAGGGGAGACAATTGAGGGAGATGCAAAATGCATCGAATAATATCGAGGAATATTAAGTTGCTTCGGGAAGCGAACGTTATTGTTAATCCTGTTAAAGCCTTTCGCACGGATATAATAGCCGGGCGCTGTTATAATCGAGATATTCATTAATAATACACGTCTGGCGTTCTCGCTATCTGGGATCGTGTTTTTTCGAAGCTTTAGTCGCGCCCGGGACAAACGTCCAACATCACGTCTCTTTACGTCGTTGAACTCGCTCATGTGCGTTTCATCCAACAAACATACGTTAATTGTTAATAATCACGCGTCACTGCGCATTCATTATACGCTCGCGTATTTTGTTTCGACAAAACAAAAATTTGTTTTTTTCAACTTAAATTCATATATTTCGCATTTTAGAAGTAATTATCGCGAGAGAAAATTACCGGTTTTTATTACGCGTAACGTCATTCTTCGCGTCCAAAGTTAATTTAAACACGCTTCCGCGTGGACGCAACGATAAATAATCATCACGATCTGTCCACCTACGTTATTATCCGATCGCGTTAATCCCCGGCGCGAGATTTTCACCGTGCCAAATCGTTTAATGCACCGAGGAGCACTACTGCGCGAGATATCTTAGTTCGAAACCCAAATACAATACATACGCACACACACACTCCGAGGAGAGCGCTCGGTTTCCTTCTCACAAAGAGTCTCTCCGATCTTTCTATTCGAGGTCGAGATAATTGATAGTTAGCTCGCTCGCGTACTGTTAGACAGACCTTATCAGATCCGCCGATCCTCGCGCGTTTTAGATTCACGACGACGACGGCGGCGACGGCTTGGTGTTCATTTCGGCAGCAACGCCTTCGATTCGACGGCGGATAAATCACCGTAATGGCCGGTTTCATGGCGCGGTGGCAGGCGAAGGCGCCTCGCTGGGCAGCGGAATCTGCGCGCACACACGCGCGCGTTCACGATATACGCGCGCGCGGTTCTCACCGGTTTGAAATTCTCACCGATCCGATATGCAAATAGCCGCGGTGACCACTAATGCGTGGTTAACGGTAACGTTATTAACGGATCGTTACACAGTGTCCGGAATATGTGCGTGCGAGCTTGGTCGAACGATCTGTACGAAGAGAACAAGATTCATATTCGCGCGCGCGCGTGTGCCACTGGCGATGGGAAAATCGCGAAGGACTGAAGAGAATTTATCGCTAGATCGATGAGTAAGGAGAAGCCTGGCTGAAAGTTCAACATCTGCAAAATATATCGATATAAGCGATGGGTAATTAACAAATTGATGGTAATGAGCAATTAAACGATGCCGCCAAGCGATTTATTATTCGCGTGCGACGCAACGAACTGGATAATACTGGAATATGCGTAATGATTGCAACGCGCCGATGCACGTGTTGCAAACAACAGGCGGAACGCGAGCGGATTGTCGCGGCGAGGGAAATGACAAGGCGCGTTTACGTTTAAAACAGTAATATTCGAAGCAAACAAAAAAATCGCGTTATCGAGAAATTAAATGTTAAAGAGTTGAAGACGCGATTGGAATTCAGAAATATTGCGAAACGTATAACGACGATGCACAGCTCGTGATACTACGAATGTTCGGAAAGACGTGCAACAGTAACCTTCTCGTCGCGTTATACGAATGTCTATTTTAGCATTGGAAATAAGAACGTGCTTTCTAGAACGGATGTATTTATTTCAACTTTGAACCCGAATCGGAGCAACCATCACAGGGACGTAAAATAAATAACACTATTCAAATTAATGGTTTTACTTTAAGACACGTTATATGCTATAAACACTATTTAAATCGAGCATAGGCTGCTTGCTCAACACTAACGGAATATAGAACATCCGTGGTATAAAGATTCTAGATATTTTTGCATCATTTATAGGAGTAACGGTAATTTACTTAAATACCCGCGCGCGCGCGCGTGTGTGTGTGTGTAAAAAGAATTGTATAAAGCACGAAAGGCTTCGCACGAAAGCCTTCCGCGAGATTTTCATCTACGATGCACACATGTGACTCACCGTCACATGATTCAGATTTACAAAGTTAGTTAATTAATAAGTAACGCAAGTAGCCGTCGCAATTAACGAGAGTTCCAAGAAAGATCGTCCGATTGAGGAAATGGATGAAAGTCGCGAGTAGGTCGCGCGCGCGCACGCTGCATGATTCAGATAAAATCCCTGAAAATTAAATGCGTCGCGCAAGACTCACGCAAAACAAGAAGAGAATAAATACGCGCATTCTTACGAGATGACATTGCAAGTGACTCGGAGAAACTTTTTCGTGAACGAATCGAGTTAGCTCGAACGAGTGATTCAGGTAATGCTTCGAAAATTGAGAGTAACGATCGCTTTCGAACCGGGTGAAGCGCGAATGAGAACAAACCGTGTACACATTCACAAATCAGCTTGTAATGGAACGTCCTTGCGAAAATCAAGATTGTATCCGTCTGTGATAGCCGGAGCGTTGTAAATATAATAATATCTCAATATAAAAATAAATGTCACATGTGTGGAAAAAATAAGATCAAAGATAAAATGTTATCGACACACACGTATGATAAAAATAATTATCTCTGTTGCTTGGAATTTAAATAAAATCAAGCGAAAACAAACTTTTTCCGTTCTCGCTTTTAGAGACATTTTGCTACTTCATGGTGCTGTTAAACCCCGGCCGTGTTGCCAGCTCGCGTCTTTAATTCCGCCCGAGTGTCATCGCGGACGAGCGGTCAAATTCTTGAATTACATCGTAATGTAATTTATTTATTACCGTTAAATTTTCGAATATTAACTTCGATTTTATTTTTCCTCTTCCACTCGAGATACCGACGACTAACGGCTTACATAATGTTTTCGACTTTCACAGCCGTTTACCAAACAACCGAGTTTTCGCTTCAAAGTCACGACTGTTTTTCCTATCCGTATAACCGGCACACTTCCAGAGAACAAAGCCGGACAACAGAGACAAACCAAAGATACCGAAGCCAAGGACACCTTGTTCCCCGCTCGACACGACAGACAGCTCACGACTCGACAATGACTAGTGTAAATTCAATAAATTATCTCGACACTCCAATTCCAATGCACTAGATCACATAAATCTTTATTACAATAAAATACTTGTTTATGTTACAAATCAGCTGCTCGGTTCGCACGGGCGATACGACCGGCTTCTTATTATATAAGGTTTCGACGCACGGCACGACTGCTCCTTAGCGACCATCTCCTCTGCGAGTTACGCTCGGAGTCCCTCTTCGCCTCGAGCACGAGCACGCTCGCTCCTCGGCTTCTCGAATCCTCGTCCGGCCACGTGCCTTTCGCGTGCACACGGTCTCTCGCAAAAACCACCGCCAACAACGCGTCAACCACAGCCACCCGGTATGTGGCGCCGCGTATCGAATAATCTTACAGTAACATATATAGCAACGCACGACGCGAGAGCGTATACGTGACAGGGGGAGGAAACGGAGGTTGGCTCCGTCGTTCCCCGTTCTTTGGATCCCAGCGACTCGCGCTTTGTACGTGTCTTTTTTTTTTCTCTTCCGTCACTTTACTCCGCTCTTCGCTCCCGCTAGCACTTTAAGGAGTGATGAGAGCGGGAGGAGAGACAGAAAGAGCGAGAGAGAGAAAGAAAGAGACTGGCGGAGAAATTTATTACGGCGCGCGGCGCGGTGGCCGGTCTTATTTTAAGATCCGCCGCGCTACACGTCTCGTCCATGGTGCTTGTGCTCGTGTGCGCTTATGCCCGGGGTACTTATGGCGACGATCCGGTGGACGGACGGCGTTATGGTCGACAGATGTACTACGTCCGCCTAAATTCGACGCGCCCTCGATCGGCAGCCCGAAACCCGTCGCGCATCGTCTGCGAAATAATTGGCCGCGCGCGAACAAGGAACGAGTATGTACTCGGTTTCTGCACGCGATAGCGAAAGCGGAGATGTAGCATATCTCATTTATTTACATCAAAAATCTGCCGTGCGAGAACTAATTATCGGACATTATAAGAAATAATTTACTTTACACAAATATATTAATTTTTTTGCCGCCTTTTTGCAGAGATTAATTCTTTATAAATACTTCTGGTTTTACTTTCTGTTTTTTTTTTTTTTAATCCGAATATCAAGATACATTCTTTGCATCCTCTCCCGCATCCCGAATTATCTTTCGCGTACGTCTCTATCGAGCAGAATGTGCGTAAATATTATCACGCGTGTGCAATGCTTCGACAGCGAATTGACTGAAGTTCTTTTTTGCCGCTTAGAAAAATGTAGGTAATTAATTTATGGTGACGTAACGTAATATGATATTTGCACGTGGCGTTAATGTTCAAGGCGATCCGGAAGCCGTTTCAAAATAAGCTACGAGCGGCGGAGGTATTGTGAATTTGCAATAGACGCGATTAAATTTCAAAGCCGTCCTCGTTACATGCCATACACAAAGATTGAGTAGAATATATTAATTTAACGCTGTTATTACCGTACGCTGAATAAACACTATTATTATTCTTCTACGCAATAACACAATTCTATAATCGTATCTACGTGTGCGATTTTTTTGATTAATGATATGCGCGCGTATTTTATAATATTCACGGTAAGTTAAAGTTTCGAATAAACAGAAATACTCGAGGATATTGTGGATTGCATTACTGCAAATGGAACCGCGGAATAATAAAAACGCGCTATTCAATTTTGCAATTGACTCGATACGATAGAAACTCAGAAAAAAACTTATCGAAGAGGTATCGATCGAATGTACCGTATATACATATATAAATGTTTTTATATCTATTAGAAATAAAAAAAACAACGGAAAACTGGAACAGGAAGAATTAATATATTAGTGGATGCATGCATTGATCAGCGAAATTTTATTTTCAATACTTCCTGTTTTTGTTGCCTGATAAATTATTTTTTTTTTCCGGGTAATTTATCGATCCCGGTAAAAACGGCTACGAATCGGAGATTCTCTATAAAAGAGATACATATATCTGTCATCCGTAGCGTCGTCGCGTAAATTCTCACTGGAAGAGGAAGAGGGGGAGAAAAGAGCTACTCGTACCCGTTATTAACCGGTCAAATATAGCTCCAGCGCGCCGATACCTACGCGCTCAACAACGAGTCTTGAAACATTTATCCAGTGCGTTCGAAATAGTCTCGTTCGTCGCGTATTATTCTTGGAATCAGTCGAGCTGGATGCTCGCTAACGTTGAGTGCCCAATCAAAGCGCCATTCTTCCGCCTCCCGGCGCGTCATGTCGCTGTTTACGATTATGTGCGTCATGTGCTCAGCACGCCCACGGAATAGGTACTTGATCGGCGGCAATCGCGTAACTAGAATCTACGCTCTCGCAATCATTGCGCGAAATTGCGCGTTGTTACACGAACGCGCCGCGAAAACGACCCGTGCGAGGGGACGACGCACTTGCATTCCGCACGTCGTATCACGTTACATAGAAGACCAAAAAATACATATATATATATTTTTCTTTTTTTCACGCGTCAATCCCAAAGAATTGAAGGAGCTGTCGCTCAATTACCATAACGATCACCATCTGTCGTTATTGTGGCAAACGAACTGAAAAAGGAAAAAGCCAAGTTTACTCCACATCACGATCAATTTCCGAGCTATCGCCGACACACCGCTCTTACGGCAGGTTTTCCCCTCCATTAGCGATGAATTACAGTGTTTATAAGCGTTGTACTTAGCGGTGGAATGAGACACGGAAGAGCGAAACAGCGGCATACACGAGCGCGAAGTGAAGAGCGAGAGACAGACGAAACTCTGCTTCGATGAGTAACGTGCGGAATGACGTAGTCGTTTAAGTCTGCATTAAGCGCGCCCGCGCGCGCACGTGTAACGGTGACCGAGCGACGCTCTCTCAGCTCCGAAAATGTTGGATCGTCGCGGCGACGACCGACGGAAGGAACGGGCAATATGCTGGAGCGGATAATTAAAGCGGGGTACGGACCAAAAACGTTATTTGGGGAGGCGTGACGCGCGGCTCGGTCGAGACGAGACTTTCATTGCCTTTTATGCCGCAGTTGTTCTCGCTTTGGTACTTGCTTCTCGCAAAAGCCTAATTGCCAGCCGCATTTTGTAATTAGATTTATAGTTAGACACTTAGAGCCTTTCACTTGAAAAGGCGGAAGTCGCAGCTGCGGACTGTAATATACGAATTTATTCGCCACTTCTTCTTTTCACAAGTACTGACTAATTGATTGTAAAATTGGTTTTTTTTTCCCCAGATGCTTTTAATTTCCTTCGTTAGATCCGTTTGAAAAGTAACAGATAAATAATTATATTATCAAATAAAAAAAAGCTAAAACAATTATTCTTCTCGCTTAATGTATTGCCGTAATTATCAGTATGTTTAATTTTGCAATTTCGTAATTGCAATGACTTCAGAAAAGGAATCGCTATTTAAGTTTTCGCAGATCGAATTAGTTTTTCTTTTTTTTTTTTTCAGACGATCCAAATTTCAGTGATATTAATGTTGATCCAACGCGCATTAAGCTCCGCGAGTAGAAATAGACGCTATACGTTAGGCGTTAAGATTCTTGCTTCACAGTCGCGTCTCGCATCACGCTCAGCCGGAAACAAACGGGCGCTCACGCTCGTATATTTCCAGTCGCGCACGTATGTATGTACGGTACACGCGCGTGCGGACTCGTAAGAACGCCTCGACGGCGCACATCGATGGTAAATTTAAATGCGACCGGTCACGTGGAAAGAGAGAGAGCAAGAGAGAGAGAGAGAGAGAGGCAAACGTACTACGCGCACGCACACGCGTGTGGTATCTCAGCTGCCCTACGCGAACGCCTTTAAATATAGAATATGGAGCACCTTGTCCGCCGCACGACGCGATGAGATTGTGCAAGCGTGATTTTCTCTGCCCTGCACTCGGCACGCGTTGTTTCTAGTATTTCCCGCCGCGGCACACACGCACTTTCTTCTTTTTGTATATCCTTCGCCCCCACTCATTCTCATTTCGCTTTTACTCCCCTCTAGTTTGTATTTCCTACGACTTATTTCTAGCTACACTTACGCCTCTCTCTCTCTCTCTCTCGCATACATACACACATATATTCCATTATCTACTTTCTCTTCCAAGCTAATGTGTCTCGTCAACAAAATAAATGACTTAAAAACGGCAAAACTTGGATTAAAATGTTTATCACGTCGCGTAAATACTTTTCTAAGAATAAACATCATATTGTATCTTGTTATCGAAGTGTCAATACTTTTAAGTGTAAATGGCAAATCGCGTATCTTGTTATCAAAGTGTCAATACTTCTATATACTTACGTATGTATATTATATATATATATATACACATACACACACATATAGGCGTGAGCTTACCGCGGTCGCAAAACGCAAAGGGGTTGAAGATAAAAATCGCTATTCAAAAACCAGCATCAATCGTCTTTATCGTCGGCCTCTCCGCCTACCCGCCATTATGTTCCCTTCTTCTCCCGCCACTGCACAACTTGAACGCTCGTACTTTCGTTAATTACGACTGAAAAAAACTGCCGGGGCGAGATAACGGGCTTTTGTCCGCGTCTTTATCTCCGCGTCTCCGGCGCTCTTATTATTTTCACGCGCGCTCGCGTCGCGTGGGACGTCGCCTGCACGCGAGCGAGCGAGCGCCGCGATTAATATAGCCGCGCGAACATATACGCGCGTGTCCGCTTCGCGCGAGATTTTTTAAGCCCGATAATGAGTCCGTGTACATACACACTTTTTTTCGAGTGAAAGTAGACATTCGAAAATAATCGTAAGCCGCACTTGAAATAAAATAAACGAACATCGTAACTCACTTGGGATTTTTTTTTTTTTCATCATCGCGTTTGCGAGGGAAAAGAATTGCTTACGACTATTTTTGGTATCGACAGACTATCACGCGATGCATCAAAGAAATCATTAAAAAAAAAGAAAAAAAAATGGAGATGGTATCGTCCGACAATAATGTATACTTCGCAAATTCCTTCGCGTGAAATGTATAAAGCAAATAAAAGTACGCACGTAACTATGTGTGTGTCATAAATATTTATATTTAAAATTCGCATAAGCTGTGATATAATTAAGTCGATAGTGAAGTGAAATCGGATCGAAGGAATTCGTGAAATGAAGCGTGTCGATATTATTCGAAAACGGTTTATACATAGTAGAGTCGCGTTAGATATCTCTCTCTCTCTCTCTCTCCCTAATGCGCGGTGAAATATACTCGGTCATTCATTAGCGGATATACGCGCGGCGTGCTCCAAGAAGCTGCGAAAACTCGTTAAGCCTGTTTCCATGACACTCCGATATTAATCCGCCGATCAACGTCTAACAAAGCGGAGCGCGCCTTTCAGAGGCCGTCATAACGCTAGATAACTCCGTTAACGTTCCATTAATATCCACAGGCGGCGATGACCGTTCGAAGGAAATGAAATACTTTGTGCCTGGCGTAGAAATTAATACGACTCTCCCGCCCTGCGTTTTACCGCACACGGACTTCGCAGCGTAAATGTCAGTTGATCTAGTCTACGCTTTAATCATCTGATTTGCTCTCCGCTACTTTTACCACTTTATACTGCCTCGATCCGCCAGGATCCGCCAGGATCCGACGTAGTTCCGATTTAATTAACAGATTACAATCCGCGCAATTAGTGTCACTCGCCGATCTCCACCGTAACGAGGTCGAACTTACTTAATGTGTATTTTTTTTATTTTTTTTTTTTATACATATATAACTGTAAAATGATAGCGTTTCTCTTCTGTAGAATCACTATACGACCGGTACTAAACAGTCCAATAACATTTATGCGAAAGCCGTAAAATATAGCGTAGCGAATTTACATCTTGTGACTTCACAGGAATTTATTTCGCGAAAATAAATCGCGCGGTAGAACGTTCTACCTGTCGGACAGGATCGATTCTGCTGTTGCGATTTACAGGACGTCGCGCTTACGCGCGAAACGACGTATCGCCCGGTCAGTTGGAAAGGGAAGAGACATTTGTTATCGTCAGAACTCGCGCGCGTACACATATGTGCGATCGCAATTCGTATTTGGCAAATATCATTGCGGGCTCGGTTCGATAACCAGGCGATTCGTCACCGACTTCTCGGGCCGATAGTCAAATGAACGAGCGCGATCGTAAATCGACGAGCCGATGCATCGACGCATAAATCATTCGTCGTTCAGGTCGCTCCTCTATCAGGACTATCGGGGCGATTTCGTTATCGCTATGTACATCGGCGCCGTTGTTGCGGCAAATCGCATCGGAAAATATTTTCGGAAGTATACGATTTCGTATGTGAAACAAGCGCGGAGAGCGCCCGCTTATCGGAGCGTGTGTTATTTGCCAAGCAAACGACGGAACGATTAACGCTACACGATAATTAATACGCGGAAAATAAAATGAAAATAATACAATAAAGTGTCCAATGTAGCGGTAAATATTCCCGGAAAAATAGCCCCGGGATAAAACGTATTGTTACAACGAGATGTAGTTCGTGTTACGGTCATTTTTTTTTTTTTTTTTTTCACAAAGAAGAATCAATCTCGCGTATCCTCGCGGACCACCACGTGTGCGGAGAAACACATTTTCTTTCGTTTTTTTTTTTTTTTTTATTTCTTTTTACTACCAGCCGTGATATGCTCGCGAATCTCTCACGAACACGCGAAAACGTCTCTTTATAGCTGCGGGCGTTGATTACGCCTGCGATCGAGGCCATATCGGTCGTATAAGCGTTACACGCTATGCTGTTTATAACGCTAACAATAAGTAGGCGATCGTCGAAACCAATACGGAATCCTACGTCATCACGCAAGTGGGCAAACAAAAAGCGGGTAATACGGTGGAGCGTCTGCTATTAATGCCAGCATAATGTTAACTCCTGTTGCCGCCTCGTTGTAAGAAGACTGTTAATACTCTCTTCTCTCCCACCCGTTGTAATAACGCGGATGGCTGGCCTTTTAATGTAATTGTGTCCGGAGGTTCGAGCGATACGACATAAAATCCTGCGCCATCGTGGTAGCATCGTTCACGTAGTATGCATGACGTAAGCGCAACTCAAGCCAGCGTGTAAGCTTTATTAACTTGCCTCGAGTACTAGCCGACACTTAAAATCAATTAGTGGTACGCGTCAATTAGAAAGTCGGTCGCTTCATCGGAGTCCGAGTTGTTTTCTTCGGCCAAATCATCGCGACGCGAAATAATTGTTGACGAGATCTAAGCTAGACGCCGTGATTTTTTAAAAGAAACAATTTTCTTATATTGCTAATAGGCGTTGCTTATTATGTTTCAGATAAAAAAAAAGAATGAATCTTTGTTAGTATGGCCATTCTAACAAGTCATTATGCAAATTAAACCGGAAGTCTTTTGTGCACTTTTTCTACAAGGATATCACAAGATTAGCTTCTTTTTTTCGACAATCCTGGTGTTGATTCACTTTTGAAGGTTTAGGGTGATGTGTGCGTACGTTTATATATTACGAGAAATTTTAACGAAGAAGAAAGTATCAGAAATTGATGTTTTTTGAAATTTAAATAGTATTTTATAATTTTATATTTTTATATTACATTAGCGTATAAAATATTAGTTTTTATGCTATATTGATATATTTTTAATTTTGTGCTGTTAATAATATAGAATTTTAAACGGAGTTCGAAATAAACAACTCCGCATATTAAATTAACCGTTAATTATTGACTTTTTTTCACAACCAATATTGCGCCGTTTATTTTTATGTGCAATTTGTTTTAAATCAGCTTCGAGAGAGAAAAGAGGATTCAATAGTGTGCAAAAAGAAGTAATTGCTTTTGATAAAACAAGCGCATAACAAACCCCCTATTAAACACATTTACTTTCTTAATGTTATCTAAACTTGAGGACTCCACGATCTCAATATTGACCCTTCAATTTCAACGTTTTAACGAGCCAATTTATTTTCACAGCCGTCCGCCAATGTGTTGTGTTACAAATGCACATTACGTAAAATTCGTTATTTATAATGAATGTTCAAACACTTTAATAATAACTCTAAAATTAATATATTGTTAAATTCACGATTTCACGGTAAAATATGTCGCAACACAGTAATAAAGAGTTACGGAGTCGGACGTATATTATCTTTCCGCTTTTTTTCGACCGAGATATCGAGAAACGGATAGGAAACCGCGATGTACGAATTCTTCGTGGCGTACGATATCTATTATTCGATTTACTCTTCCTTGAATAATGCTTTCTTTTGGATTTTTTTTGTTTTGTTTTTGTTTTAGTTCTTTTTCGATGATTTAAATTCAGTTTCACGTACTTGGGTCTCATCTAAGCAGCGTAAAACTTTTCCTCGTTGAAATCATCTACGCCTATGACAAAAGTTTGTTTCTATCTCGTTTGTCTAAGTAAAGCATACGGATATTTCATTCTTCGAGAAAGAATAGCGGTAAACATGAAACATTAAAGACACGATAAATCAGTCCATTTGTGAGATAGAAAAAATCTTGTTTGCTCGATAAGAGTTGGGACGACAAGAGATAATCTTAATCAAATCTTTTTCACTTTAAATAGAATAAGATAATAAGATATACAATATAAGATATGTTAAGTGTATCTTTTTATTTAATATATTTACTTTGAGCTGTAATTTGGTGTTTAATTTTAACTTTTTAAATGTTTCATACGCCACACACATTAATGACCGTAAATTTTACCTACGTGAGATGTTACAATAGAAAAGTGCATTATTAAATTATCGAGAAATCCAATTTAGTAGAAAGTTGAAGCGCAAATGAACCACCACTATCTCCTATTAAGGATCCAAAATTAACAGCAGATCTCTGGGGAAGTAGAGATTATTACTGGAACGGCTAAAATTAATGATACATGGTCCTAAATTCGACTCCGTAGAAACGAAATCGTAGTCATCAATAAATGCCGCGTCGCTTGACGTCTGCGCTTTATCGTGAAACGTTATTGAGAGAAATTGAAAATACGATTTCAAAATGTCGTGAGATGAACACATGAATAAATAGCGACAGAATTAATATTTTCGTTACACCGTTTCGTACTGAGGCGCGCGTTGAAGTGGCTATTAAAAACTTTGTCGACTAAGTCATAACGCAGATATTCTCGGAGAAGGAAGATATCAGTTTCCGTAAGTGAAGAGTGTAAGTAGTGCGGTTCGCGATTACCAGCTATGATTTCGTTACGTCGTCGCGTAAGTATTGGTGTTCCTACATACATTCTGTCACATACACGACCCAGACTCGACTTTCCTACTTTATGATCAAGTTACACATCGTTTGCACATGCAGTGACCGCTAAATACACTCCTCGGCTCTGTGATTTAATAATGCACCGTTGCAAAATTTCCAACAGGTTTTGCAAATTTATGCTAAAATTAGCGATTACAATGTCAGCCTTGACTAAAGCAAAATTATATTCCTCTATTATAAGTTATATTCCTTTTCTTTTCGTTCAGTATGTATTTACGTTGTAATTATAACATTCACGGAAAACATTTTGAAACAAAACTTGAGGAAAGGTAATTTAGAAGAAAAACAAATCCACACTGACCTTGAGAAGCTGTCGGAAGTATGGACTACAGGCCGACAATACCACTTTGTGGGCGGTGAAGCTGCAGTTATCACACGCCAGCGTAACATCGACAAAGTCCTCTTCATCTCTGAGATTCCGGAACGTACTGAGGATATTGGTGTGGAAGTCGTTCCACTTAAGTGCGTATTGCTGAGTCTCTCCGGCACTCGATAAGGACGAAGAAGCCGCCATGGCGTCCGTCCCCTTGGAACTTGGGACCCGAGGTGTTATCGTGCTCAATCTGATTTTTTCTTCCAGGCACACCTTCGCTCTCGCTTGATTTTCGTCGCGTTTGGTTTTTAGTCCGATGAATAATTTGATTGCAAGTACCGTCTTTCTCCGAAAATATTTAGTGACGCGCAATCAGGAACCGAAGTTATGCCAAAGAGTTAAGTTACAATTAGCAAATTCTATGTTAGAATAAAGCTTGATGCTTCAAGGTAGATCGTCGCCTTGTATTATGGCCAGTAATATGCATAAACAGGGACCGAACAAGAGAAGATAGAGGGGAAACTTTAAGTACACCGCGTCGACAGATTTCATACTACTTGTGCCATGACGGAAATATATGTACCATGTGGAAACGTGATGAACAATTAGTTTGAGTAAATGAAGACGATGATTGCATTGCCGCATGTACCGCGTCGCCGAATATACTGCGACTGATATTTGATAATCTTGATCGGGAAATTATCTGAAAATAAAATAATGTCTTTCTTCATTTCTAAATATTTATTTTTTATATTTCTGTGCTATATATGTATATATATCGCTAATCTTGAAATATAATTTTTTTATACATATATGTATCTTAGATATAACAATTTTATTGATCCTCGACTATTTTTCAGAAACGTGCAAAAAAAAAAAAAGAAAAAAGAACATAGACAACGACAATATAGAAATTTTATTTCTATTTTATTTGTAGATTTTATTTTAATGTTTTGCTCGTACATTATGTGCAAGTAAAGTTGTAATAAATCTTTATAATCTTATTACTTTGTGCACAGATGTTGATATAAAAACTCTTATGCAGAGTATCTAAGAAGAATCAGAGATTACATTTTTAATTTAGCTAACTGACTCACCAATTGTTCACGAACATTTAAATATGTAACGAACGCATTACATATGTTACATTTTTAATAATGGATTCTCATTGGAGAGACGATTAAAATTTGAATCGTAATACGTTTATAACGATCAAATTAAGTATTATCTTCGTAAAACCGCTAATGAAATTGTGCAATCGGCCTTAGCGTATGCGCGCGATCGTTCAATATAAAATATTTTTACATTTATGCCGTTAATCTTCCGTTAAACTTTTAAACAGACGTTGTTTACGCCAAAATTAAAAGCGACGAAAATTTCAATAAAATATAATAATGTGATATTCAATGTTATTACTGTTTATAATAGCGTAAAATTTATAGTAAATACAAAAGCTATTAAAAAAATATTCAAGGATATTTTACTTGATAAGTTAGAGATTATAAATACATAATATGTAATATATATGTATATATGTAAATGAAGAGTTTAATTTCCATTTATACTTCACTTAACTTCCACTTATACATTAAACTTACTTAAAAACTATACTTTACAGCAATATTCATGCATCTGAATTAACGGCATAAGTAAGAAAATAAATAATAATTGCTAACTTTATTTTTTACGCAAACAAAATTTAAGAACACTCTAAACAGACACAAACATTTTTGTTCTTTATATGAAGACAAAATAAAAACAATAAAAACTTATATTTTTTAAAAAAAATGTACAAGTCATAAACTGTTTTTTATTTTTTCATTTTTTATCGCGTTAAGCTACTAAACTCTTACGAACGGAATACAATAAGCTATCCGATAAATGGCTCAAATTGATTGACAATGGCGATTACGTCGATGATTGAATTTGTTTATGATTTCACAAGAATCGGAAAAATATAAATTTAAACACATTTTTACATCTAGTAAAAAATTTTATAAAATATAAAGAAATTTTTAAATTTTTCTCTTTTTTAAGATATTTTATAACTTTTAATTTAATGATTGTTATATATAAGAATAGAAACTTACGTATTTCTCGTATCTCTATGTATCTCTCTTCCCTCTCTGCAAGAGCAACCTGTGATATTGTCGATCTTTAGAACTTCTTTGCTCCTTCTTCTTTTTTCAGAGAATGATCTGTGCATTACCGTTTAGTTTGTCTTAACAAAGTGTAAGACTAGTCGTGCTACTCTTTCGTTATTCTCTACTATTTCGTTAACTTGTTAAGTTTCTTCAAAGAAGTGGTTTATTTTCTAGTATAGTTTTTAGTACTTGCGATCTTCGTCTTTCCCCGATGAGAATTTATTCTACGGGAAGACAATTGAAAATAAAATATTATAACTAATTTTGTTTTTATTCTCTCTTATGCTTCACAGTTTACAGGATTAATCCAAATTGTTTCTATGTATATGTATAAGAAAAGTCTCAAAGTCTCCTTCTCTCCCGAAAAAGTCGATTACTCGCATTTGGTTTTGCACTCATCGGCGTAATGTCTGAAACTTTGCTCTCGCTGTACGCGACCAAAACACCGGAAAGCATAATGCGTACGTTGGCGTGTGTCAATCGGCAAATAGGGGTCTACCTCTGGATTTTGTTGTACTTGCCAACAACGCGTTTCCACATCTCGACATTTAGACATTCAGCACCAAAACAATATGGATATAATAAACTCTTTTTATGTTGGTCTGTGCGCCTGTTTAATATTATAACTGATTAGTCCTTGTCACAAGATTTTCTGCTGGTTTAATTTTCTGATTTTTGGCCTCTGGTTCACTATTTGTTTTCTGTCCCGTCTATTACACCGCGCCCATTCTTTTCTTCTGCGTTCTTCTATAATCATAAAAGATAAACAATATAAATTATAGACTATCAACTAAAAATTAACAAGATTATTAAGAAGTTTGATTTTTATTAAAACTTTATAACTAAAAATTATTTTATACATTCTATCCGCTTTAGAATATTTTTCACGTTTGGTATTTTGTGCACACAGAGAATGCACACGGTAAGATGGACACGCATCTATCGAATGAACAGTAAATGCGAACATTCGACTGACGTATTAGCCGATTTGATTAATTTTGCGTCAGTTCGTTTGACTCAAAATATATCCAGCTTGTATATCCTGCATGCCAGAATAGCAATTCATGAAGAGACGAAACTTGCTTAGAATTGGATATTTCGTTACTACAATTGATAACAAAATATTTATTGTTAGCACATTTTATTATCTATATTTCTGACATTCTCCGAACATTCAATTAAAAATTATTGTAACTATTAATTTTTTTTGCATCGCCTCCGATATAACTTTTTTCAATAAACTGGTTTAAAACCTTGCACAAAATAAGTACACATTATATACTTTAACTTTATGTATATATAATATGTCACCGCAGTCAAGTGACCGAGATCAGTGACTCCCACCGCAGTCACGCGACCGAGGTCATTTACCCCGCCGCGGTCGCGTGACCGAGGTCATTGACCCCCACCGCAGTCACGCGACCGAGGTCATTGACTCCACCGCAGTCACGTGACCGAGGTCATTTACCCCACCGCTGTCAGTAATCTTACCGTAGTATATATAAAGTAAAAAGTAAAAATTAATAAATTTTAAAAATTAATAAACTATATACTTTAACTTTATAAAGTAGAAAATTAAAAATTAAAAATTTTTTAAATATAATAACGTACAAACGTTTACTTGATGATACTTTTTGATATCACTTCTCTCTGTTGTAAAACAGGTTTTTAGAGAAAGAATGTTTTGTAATATATAATATTTTGTAAATCAGTTTTATAGAGAAAGAACTTTTTGTAGTTTGTAAAAACATTTTGGAGAAAAAAGTTTTTGTAGTAAAAAAGAATGTTTTGTAGTATATAATGTTTTAGAACAGATTTTATATAGAAAATTGCACGCATTCGTTTTCGAATAATTTAAGGAACTACTACGACTCGAGAAATCAATTAAAAACAAATTATGTTGAAATCAACATAAAAACAAAAAAGAATAATGTACTTCTATCGAAGTATTTACGTGCGTTATACAATCATGCGATTATACGCGACGAAATTATTACCATGACGAAATTATTTTTAATAAACTTGTGTCACATACGCGGAAGAGAATCAACGTGTTATTTTTTGTATACAAGTACCACTAATCATCAATCATTTGACTTTACGATCGCCAGTAAATGTTTCTTTACATCAATTACCGTAATGCAATCACGATGTTCACCGATCCACACGCGTCGATTATTGCGCGCCACATTTACACGTCGCAATTGTAAAAAAATTTGAAAATTTAAATCTGCCTTTCTTTCTTTACTTACGTACATATATTTACGTTTATATATGCGTATATTTGTGTGTTCAGTTCCTGATGATAATTCACTACAAATAATTTCATTGAGCAGGTAAACCTCTCCGATCATCGATAAAGTATTTTTTGTTTCCATACGTAAAGACAAAAAATATAGTACACATACACATTTTATTCTCCTTGTGAAGTGACACGGACATATCGTTGGACTTACTAGAGATTTTTTCAATTTGGTTTTTTGATCGACGCAGAATCGTCTCATTTTTTTAAATTTTTTATTCAAAAAGAAAAATTAAAAAATATTGATTTTTTCAATTTTAAAGACCCAGTCAGTCCAACTAGTGGACTGTTTTGAAAGTCAGTCCACGAGGTGTTAAATAAAACATAAAATTTCCTATTTTATAAAGAACGAAATTTCTCGTACGGTTTTCTGCTATTTGCCGCACAGATGCCCACACAAAACGCGATAATATTAAAGCTCGTAATACTCATAAAGCTTGTTGGGAAGCGTAAAGTCTTAACGCGACCGTTGTACTTTACGCGGAAATTCATTCACAAGTCGGCGGAGATAAAACGTAGAGGATTTATGTACCGTCTCTCTGCGGGCGCGGAGCACAATAGTCCCTCCCAACCTCTTTCCCTTTGGTTTTACGTTCCACCAATTTAGTCACCGTTTAAAAACGAACTCCTCGTGACTCGCGCGATGCTTATCGGTCGGCAGTTATCAGGGGAAGCTTAAAGCTTGGCTGTGTTTATCCGTAATGTACAATGTACGATCGTCTTTGCGATTTTAATTATGAAAATAGCCCGATCTCTTTCGCTGATAACGGGTCGCGTTGTTTCGCGTTTCCGCGTATATACAGCGTGTATACACACGCTTTTGTAAACAAGCGACTCGAGATATCACGTAATAATGCAGCGTAGTTTTAAAGAAGAAAAAAACAGAAAGAAAGACATTGCAACCGCACGTATGTAGTGCAATTGCGGCGTACCTACGTGTCGAGAATGAAAAGCGCCCAAGCCGAGGCAATTACGCATTATGAAATCAACCGCTATTATAATTCGACGCTCTAATATGTGGTGGAAAATTTATATAAAAACAGATATCACAATTCACTCACGTATATTTTAACTTATATACTTGTTTAGAAGAGAGGACATTTCGTACGTAATATCGATCGCGAAGAAATTTCATCTAAGACACATCGAGAGATATGTCATTTTTATATCTCCTACGTGTTATTACATCTCATATATCTTGGTCCATATCATTAGTTTCTCTCGACTATACATATATAAGTGATCATAAAATTGCATACCATCAACGAAAAAAAACAAAATTAATTTATTTACATCTGATAAATGTTGCAAATATAAATTTCTCAAATGATTTGTTTTATTTCTAGTGTATCTAAATTTCTGTAAAAAATATGTTAATGCAAACGACTAAACGATTAAGCGCAATATGTAATATCGTGCGTAAATACGCCAATTGATTGATGTAATGTTGTTTATACTTTATATATTGAACTGTAAGTACATAGCGCAAGAAAAGTATGTGAGCAATTACGCGTATTATGAAACTGACATAATAATCGCGATTTTGCAAGCGTATACCAGGAAAGCGTTAGAATCCGCGAAATGTTTTTCCATTTGTCGCTCTACAATAAAATTCAAACGATGCATTTTACTTCACGACCGAATCTTTATTATACGGCAAAATAATAAATCTAAATTCTGACGCGTACATCATTAATGCGAATACAACAACTTGTACTTGAATATTTATCTTCGCATCGCCGATTATGTGTTCAATTCGGCGCACAATCATGTATAAGAAATCGATAAAAAACCAACAGCAGGCAATTAACCACTCAGGAACTCGATTTTTGAAAAATAACGCAGTTGGCTCGCGCGTTAATATTAATTTATCGACAATACAAGTTGAAATTATATAATTACGGAGACGTAACAGATATATTACTGCACAAATGTCAGAGTAGTAACAACGCAATATTATTTCTCTTTTCTCTCTCAAAACTCGCTGTAATTCTCAGTCTTTTCTTTATATATAAATGATATTACATACTATTTCTTGAAACGTAAATATAAAAAAATGTTTAATTTTTATTATTTATACTTAGATTAAGACAGCGTTTTATAGCTTCAATTACAAATATTAAAACTTTATCTTTCTGTTTATTTACAGAAAATTATGAAAAATATTATAAAATGTTATAAAAATATTATAAGTTTTAATGTAAATTAGAATTCATACAAGTACACAAAACAATATAATTACAAAGTACAAAAAAAACACGATTTTTTTACCGCGAAAATAAGCAGAGAAAAAGAGTAGAACCACTTTCGCCATCTCGTGCGTTCTTTCGATCAGGTGTTTCCGGCTTGTGAAATGTGTAAAATCGCAATCGGGAAAAGATAAAACAGAGCGTGTCACGCATGTAGTATGTGTGTGCGTGCTGCACAGCATTCCATCGCAGCCAGCGGTATGAATGAACGTGGTGAGGAATATATTTCGACCGATCGATCGACACCACTGGCGCAAACGATTCCCAGCGTGCAGCGCATCAAACCGTAAATATTACAATTTCAGTGTCTGAGTTGATGGAAAATTATCATAATTATGTATTCCGAGATTGTGCGCAACTTCGAAATGTGAATCTATTTATTAAAGTAACAATTTTGTTCCGATTCTTTTGCACGTGTGCATATTTTTTCAACAAAGACAGTATAATGTTAGAACAGCCACTTTAGTTTCTATAATATATAAATAATATTTTTTCAATAAATATATTTTAAAATAACTGAGTTATTTATTCTCATATTCTCTGAAACATTTTACAAATAGAAAAAAATCACAGAGAAAAAAAGATACCTGATGTGCAAAACCGGTTACAGTAAATACTAATTAAAGTTTCGAATTCGTGAGTTTGAATTTGTTTTGTAGTCTCGGCATTCCTTTTTTTTTAGTGACTACTTTGTAGTTCTGAAAGAATCGAACCTACAGGCTGTTCCTGAGTGTCGCGTAACTGCGCCAGAGGCGGGTACTAACAATAAATTTCTTAGTGGCAAACAGGAGATGCATGTCTCGACCGTATGAAAATAGATAGAAAGTTGCGAATTCTTCAATATTGAGAAATAGAGTACAAGATGAATTATTGATACTAGCATTTGAAGTATAAATTATATTTTAAGAGTAATTATTTAGATTATGTGCATAACGGTACTTTGAATGCATGATTAATAACTATATTTAGAATCAATTATGACGAATTTATTATCTTTACAAGAAAAATCGAGAGACGTATTTATCTGCTCTCTCGTTTCAAAACCCGATCACTGTGTGGTGCTTTGCATATCATTGTGTACGACGTGCGTATACAAAGAAATATTCCGCGCGTGCAAAAACGCGCGCGATCTGCATATGTCGTTAGCGATGATCGATGAACCCTGGCGGTAAAGCTCGGGATAGCCGTCATTAACGCAGTCGTTTTTTGCGCGCACATGCAAGCGAATATATACCCGCTCTCGCAACGAAAATCCCGTGAATTCTCCTTGTTGAATTTTTGCGCGATTTACCAGCCGTCGGACGAAAATCGGCTGATTTGTCACGTAAAGAAACAACGAAATCGACGAGCAAGCGCCGTGAGTCATTTGCAATTTAATTTTCTCATACATTATTTATTATCCTTAATGATCATCGTTAGTCTCTCTTTCTTACGCTTTTTAGGGATAATCTATTTTCGCGGTTCCATTACCGCGACCGTAGTTAAAAAAAAACAAATATAGACTGGATGAGACGGAATTAATTTGTTGTTTTCAAGTTTATATTGCCTGAGCGATTAATTACATACTTTTACATATTTATTGTTATTTGTAAGGAAACTCAATTAAGTTATTAACATGTTTAATTATTTCGGTGTTATTGTCTGCGAATAAACTTGCCGTGGGAAGAGCGCAATAAGCAATTTCGTAATGTCCTATTGTTATATTTGGTTTATTAAAAATATTACATGAAAGTTGTAGCTTATCTTCAACATTCTCTATCTCTTTTAATAAAATTTTATTATTTTATTATCTTTACTTAACGTTTTCTTGTATACTAGCTCTCTCTTACTGTCATTGCGTTTTACTGTCGCCTATCAACAGGGAAGGTATAAGAAACGGTTTATGCTGAAGACAAAGTTTGTGCTTTAACGCAACTCGAAGCTGAACTCGATTCGAGGATTGTTCTTAAACAAATTCTGCTACACAGGTCTTCCAAATATACCAAAACCATTAATCTTTATCATATCTTGCTGCGAAATAAACTTTGTAAGTGTTTCATTTTATAGAAGTTGTGCTGAGAAAAGAAAAGAGAATTTGCGTTAATAAACAAACTCACAAAAATAAATACATGAACGATTGACGCAACGGAGTCTCCCGTGAATCAGCGATCATTTCACATTCCGATAGCGATCGTCAGAAATACGTACAATCCATGCGCGTTCAACATTCAGCAGAGAATGTCTATCAGCGATATTTTTCGACGATACGGTATCGCGAGCAAGCAAAGTCTGATATTCGTTCATCCCCCTTTTGCTTTATAACGCGACCGCGCGCACAAACAATTTGCATATGTTGAATTTCATGCAACGCAATAATCGGCCGTTTTATTTGCGCATTGAGCGCAATTACGCGGTGAGATGGACTACCGAGAGTAATAATTGAATGACGATTGTCCAGATAGCATAATAATGAGTTAACCATCGCACCAATATCACTACCCGACACAGTACAACGCGCCATCACCGAACTAACAATGTCGGCGAAATGACTTTCACCTTTTAACGCACGCAGAGCATTTTGCGCGCGCACGCATTTCACCATACACAAATAGCCGCCTATGTGCGACGACAAGAGCGCGTTAAGTGTTTGGTAATTTTGAGAGATAATAGCATCCCGCTTAATTGGAACCTTTCGTATGCGGATGCGCGCTGATTGAATATTGACGAAGAGATTCTAGTAATTATCCTGAGAAATCCATTGCGCGAAATTGACTAGCGGGCATCGAGGCGTGTTAAAAAAAAAAAAAAAAAAAAAAAAAAAAAAAAAAAAAACAAATCTTGATTTACCGCGCGCGAGTTAAAAACATCGTAAAAGAAATTACAGAAATGTTCAATATCGCGTGATTCAAGATACCTGAGAGTCAACAAACTTGTCAATTTTTTGATTTACACATTTGTGAAAGAAGGTCATAAATTAAATTAATATTTCGTGTGATAAAATCCATAAATAAGGAACAAAAATTGTGCGCTCAGCGTCCGCATTTACAATTACATACACGAGCGTTAGGATAATAAAATAATAATTTCATCGATCCGCGAAGATTTTTATCGCGGATACTCGCCGCGCGCACCATAATTTTCGTTCGGGAAACAAAGTTTAAGTTCACACACACACACATACACGATAAGTCGGATCGTTAAGACGCTTTTATATGCGTAAGGGCGCATATAGGAGCGGTATTAATTTATTTTGTGCGCGCTCGCGTGCGCGTCTCACATGTACACACCACACGATGCGCGTGTTTCCTCTGATCGCACAGTATAAACGCCAGGTTGACGACCCTGTAATAACGCGCCGTTCTCGCTCCGCGATCGGATGTGGATCTCGTGCCGGCCAATTAGAAGACGTTTAGTAATGAAAATACTGATGGGATCTCGATAGATCGACTGATATTTGAGATAACGTGCGTGTCCGGAAACGATATTGTTAAAAGAAATTCGTTGCGCTTTACGCGTTTTGTCCTCTCTGTCAGAAGAAAAAAAATATAATTTTCTTCTCTTTCTTAAATTAACAGACGTCGTGTATTTGGCGGAAAAACTAAACTTTTCTCTCTCTCTCTCTCTCTTTCTCTCTCCCGGAAAAAAGAACGCAAGAACAATTAACCAATATTTTTCAGTCTAATTAGTTTACGCACGTTTAGAGATAAAAAGTTTTGATATGTTTAGAAACAAAAATCAATATCAGAGCACAATCATCTTTTGATCGCGGCTGCAATTGTTGTCACGAGTTCCACGCATGATTCTATAAATTATCTTCATGAGTTCTCTTTATACTTGAGTTGCTCGATAACTCAGCTGTAACGTAACGACGCATAAACTGCACTTGAAGCGCGCGCGCGCGCGCGCGAGCAAATGCAAGCAGCAGGCAAGGAACACCTTAAATATTCCACGTAGACGACGAACCTTGACGTGACGAACATTATCAAATACGACATCACACTTGAGATGTTAACCTTAGCAGCTACTCGACACGCTTGTCTAGGATTTCAGCCTAAAGACGTGGTTAATAACCAGGATCACGTTCAGCGGATTTGTTTTACTCTTTGCACATTAAACTCTTATCGACATGCACGTGCAAGGTGAGAATGTAAAAAACCGCACGACAAAAAGAAATAATTGTACAAACGTAAATGTAAATATAGATACAAATGTGTACTTGAAACTTATAATATAGAGATGGAAAAAAAAATGAAAAAACTAAAGATCAAACCGATACACACCAAGCCGCAAAAGAGATTATTATTTATCTCGAATCTTCGTCGTGATATTTAAGTCCCATCCTTATTCTGAGGCTTTATTTTCCCGTTTAGATGCAACGTGACAAAATAGTGAAACGCATGACGTAGCACAATAGCTTTGCACGCTGAGCGTAAATAATGCGTTCTTATCTCACCGGCTCGTTCTATGCAATGTGGGACATGTTATCAGTCAGTCTGCTGCAGAATGCTGCGTTTTTATCGCGAGCACGGAGGATTTGCAAGATAGCGAGAATATGAGGAGGAAGCGGGGAGACGGGGAGAAAACAGAGCGCAGCGTTAATCGATAAAAAAAAAAGTCGTAATAAAATTACGACGCTGACGATATAATCGTAATTGAATTTACTTATTTACTTATTGACATTACATTAGGTGAATTATGGCAAACGATTGAACGAAGTAATTGCGCTTGAAAATTACAGTTACATAATCTGTAATCATGTACAATTATTGTTCGTAATTATTTCGCGTAATTCTTTGCTACAGTTGTAACAATTACGTAAGTGTAATTGCAATAAAAAAAATACACGTGACGTAATCGTAATTTTTAATCGTTATATCGGAAGTTACATTTTACATCACTTTAGAAAAAAAGAGCACAAATCGACGATCGATTAAAAACAAACGCGTTTCAGTGAGCGCATCGAGACGACCAAGTTCATCAACGGATGATGCGGGTTTATAAGCGAGGCGCGCGCATTTTGTATAGTTACTACATGTCATCCTATTTACGACGTAAATTTACCACTTTGTAAGCCGACAATAACTGCACACTTTAATTCCGCGTCAATAATCCGCGTTCGACATTCTCGCGTTATTCACGCGTTTCATTCACGAGGATCGATGCGCAATTGGCGAGAAATTCCCCGTGCTCACAATCGTGCCACTCTTACGATGCAAACGATCCGTAAAATACGTTATTTCGCGAATCTAGTTTATTCGCGTTTTCACATTTATTTGTCAACGCGTCTTGCACGTGAAATATAATAGAGAACTTCGTAAAATGTGAATAAATCGGAGATCGCGTGTACATAATATGCGCGAAGTTTCCAAGAGAGATCTAAGATCCGTACTTTAGTAAACAACTTTACGTAAATATAATAATTATGACATCTTCACAAGAAAGAGTGTTACAAATTTGATGTACGATAAATGCGTAAATAAAATATAAATTTTGAAAGTAGTAAATTTTAATAGAAACCAATATTATATCACGAGTAAAAATCTGTCATGACGCAAATAATGTGTTGTTTATCGGCCGAGTAGAATTTATCGCGGTAACTACAAAAGTCTCTCAAGGTGATGTAATCGGCTAATTTCGGTGGTTAAGTAATCGTATTGCATGACAGCTTCATGACAACACGCTTTAATACCTTGAATAAAATATATAATACAATATACGAGTAATCAAGTTCTATATATAGAGGTATGTACATGTAATAAATAATGTGCATATGTGATAAACAAATAAAATCCCACTTTGCAAAAACGTCTCCACTACTTCGCAGATTTATAAAGTTTAAGCGCAAAGTGTAAGAGTGCGCTTTTTTTTTTTATTTAACTCGCGAGCTGCTGATTGTAGCAGCGGCGAGATCGCATGAAAGTCGCGTTCCTTCTCCTGGAATTTCAGTCGAGTGTCCACTTATGCACGCACATGCATAAGTGGCGCAATTGCACGCGTGCATAAGCGGGATGCAGATATACCCGGAATAGATCAAGACGAGTTTCAGATTGGGTACGTACCACGGCAAGCATGCCGCGAATTCGAGGTGTGGCTCTAGTCTCCCTCTCTCTTGCCTCTCTTCCCTCTCGCCACTCCCGAGGGAAACCTCTATTCCTTCTCGTCCGGGCTACCCACTCGAGGTGAATAGCAGAATACTTGCTGGGCAAGTAGAATCGCGCACGGATTCATCGCGCGCGCACGCCACTGTCTCCATTCTTGACATTCTTGTCGCTCTCACTCCTCGCACTGAACGCGAAGAAACGAAATATACTTAGTGTATGAAATCAAGCAATTGAATAAAGTAAGCTCTTTAAAAAAAAAAATTGTAGTTACAATAAACAGTTTTTCGAAAGATTTTTGTTTTTCTATGCAAAACGCGCGTTGCTCAGTGAATTTACGTAAATAATAAATTAAGGATTGAAATTAAAACAAAAACTTGTTGCACACTATTCAAGTATCGATTTTTCTACCCCTCTTTATAAATATATTTCTAAATATACGTTTTAATAGAGCGAAATGTGTTCGAGTGGTTTAAACAGTAAGTTCATTTTTTTCAAATATATAAAAAAATAAAACTAATGTATCTAATCACTGATGTTATAGAATTCGATCTGAACGTAACTACGAGGAATAACGCGAAGCGTGACGAGATACATGTATCTTTTCGACGAGAAAACGAGCGGAAATTAATGAGAAGTTATAATTGCGTAATAAAGCAAATCGAAAGAAAATTCATCACACGTGTCGAGGACAGCGTGCGTACTACGTATATATGTATGCATGTGATATGTATATTATCATTTGCATTCATTTCATACTTGATCGTCAGCGCTTTTTGCAACATAGCTTTTGCGCGCATTATCGGCAAAGAGCACAAAGTTGTTTGTGGAGTAATACCGGATAGTAATCGGCGTGATTTGACGTGTCGACAGTTTTTCTTTTGCATAAAGTACTTCTGTGTGTCGTGTTATATAAACTGCGTGCTTTTATACATTGTATGTATGATCCTCCAGCCAGTTCAAAAGCGAAATAAAGTATGCATGCGGAATATTTATCGAAAAGAGCGTACGATAAACGAGAAAAGAAATATAAAAAAAGATCGATTTTAAATATTACACAGTTCATCCCGAAAAAACAATATCAAACATTTTAAAAATATAATGGATTTCGACACATTAAACCGTGTTTAGTTCTTGAAAATGTGATTAGTTGCTTGTTTAATGTGTGTTCTTGAGAAACCATTGCTTGCAATAAAATATAAGACAAAATATTGTTTATAACAACTTAAAAATAAAAATTATTGTTAATAAAAAATATTTTATTAAGCTTATAAAAACCTTAACAATCAGAAACATAATTTTTAAATCTTAATTTTATCAATAGATTATCATTTTTAATGAAGTTATAGTTTTTGATGCATTTTTATTCTGTCGGTAAAAAGCAGGTAGCACATATTGTAAAATATATAGGTAAGTATGCATATAATGTGTCTACATTAAAGAACGGAATTTATCGGTGAAGGTTTCGCAGCAAATCGAAAGTGAAAACGTATTTTCATATGGTGAGTGCGTGAGTGCACTTTACAGACGCACATGTTCGCGTCCAGGAAATCCTATAACGAGGCTCGTATTACGAACGCCCTTTCATGTACTGCGTGCGTCGATGGGCACAAATGTGTATGCGTACATTATATCCGAGGGTAGTGCACGAAAGATACCAACGAAAAATGTGAAATGTTGAGAGAAGAAAAGCAGGACGTACTCGTATTACGAGGGAGATCTACAGTGTTCTTCATGAATAATCGTACAAATATCAAAAACACACGTATAACATGAAATATATTATAAAATATTTTTAATATATATAAAATATTATGCATATAAAATCTCTCTGTTATAAATTTTATATGAAAAGAGTAATTAATATTAATTGGCTAAAAATCCAATAAATCGAAAAACTTAACATTTCCACTTTTTAAAATACTTGTTTATACACGAAGCATTGCTTTTTTTCGCAGAAAACGGAAGAAACTTGAATTTTCTAGGAAAATATAAATTTTTAAATATATTATTTGAGAGCGCGCGTTATATTATTTTAATAATATTACTTTTGGAAAGCGTTCTAATGGTTGTCAAGTGCGGTAACGAAGGTATACGTCGTCGTAGGGTAAGGCGTGTACGCGCGCATTTCGTTTGTGTCGAAAATAAACATCCTGGCAGCCACTTCTTTTCACGGACCCTCCGACAAGGAAATTCATCTTACTTTCTTGGGGTAAATCCTCAGACCGTTAGAATTTGCACGGGATGTTCCGCGGAATAATGCGACAATCTCTTTGAGAAACGGAATTTGTTCTCTAAGAGAAATGCTCGCGTATATGTATATTTCACGACAATTCTAGTTTATGATTTATGTAACATAATGTTTTTATAAAATTTTTTATAAAACTTGATCAAATATTATTAAGTCGAATATATGAAAGTAGATATACAAGTAGATTCTCTTGTATTACTGTAGAAAACGACTTTAAACGTATTATAAATTAAGATCAATGCATTAGTTTCGATATAGTAATCTCTATAGTAATTCTAATTTCCCTTTACGATCGAAGCAGTGAAACGGATTTTACTAGTAACAAAAAAGAAACTTTAGACCTTTAGTCATTTATTACTTACTCAGTTTCCTGTATATTTTCTTACTTACAATAAAAAATCCCTTTCAAAAAAAAAAAAAACGTCGAAAACCTTTCAAAATCACTGGAACATGTTCAAGAAAGTACAATGTACTTTTAAAAGTAATTGTCGTTTTGACTGTTAAAATCTAGGATTTTCTAAAAAACCTGCCCATAAGTAGACATTTAATATTTAGGTAAGAATAGTTTTGGAAAAATAATATGAGTTTCAAGTCTAGGTAGTCTATAGAGTCCTGTTCCTACAAAGTAAAACGATAACTCAAAAAGACAAAGTTAAGCCCTAAAAAGATCCAGTTCTTGCAATATACTTCACAAATGTAGATTCATTTTACTAAAGCGGATAGGATAAAGGCTCTCAAAGCGTTGAAATGACAAAACCTGTTCATAATTTTCTAAAAAAATTGTCACTCACAATAGTTGCATATTTCGAAATATCGTTATCATTTTTTTCGCGATTCTTCGTTCGATTCGCTTGAGCTGCCGTGCATCAAATGTGCATTACTGACACAGTTCGGAGTTACATGCGAGACATTAATAATAAAACGTGTTTCTTTTTTTTTAATTATTAGCAAAAAACAGAACTTTTATAACGTATATGGGAAAAAAGAATTTATGTTTCAACGAGTGCCTTGAGAATATTTGACGACACGAAATAACGCAATGCACATGTGTGAAGCACGTACTCGCACTTCAACTAGATACAGTGTACAAAGAAATTCTGCATCAATCCGCGGTAGGCACAGACTTAAGTCAGCGAGCGGCGCATCCGGCATTGAGAATAGCGGCATTGTGTTCTCCGTTACATGAGGTACACTTTTTCGTGGACCTCTAACTTGCGCAGGCACGCACAAGCATACGCGTTGTTACCTGAGAGTCCCATACAGCAAATCTAGGGACCATTAATAATATTGCTGGGCGCAATTATCGGGCCAGCTGCTACGTTTCCTTCGGATCCCTTTTCAGTCCCGAAGCAGGTACTGCTCCGCTTACGTTTGTCTGTGTACTACACACATGTAGTATACTACACACGATATATACACACATACTATATATTATATATATACGCGTGTGTGTATATACACGAGGTCCCGAAGATATACATCTCTTTTTCTCATTGCGGTTGCCGGTCCTAATGTTCAAAAAATCGAGCTTATACGAAGAAGAAACGAAAAACTATAATCTATGAAGAAACTAACAAGTTCAGCGAGCAAACCCTTCGAACAAAACTTCGATACGAATCTTCGGACGAATCCGGAGAATGTCAGTTAGCGATAAATATCGAGCGCATCGTGAAAACAAAGAGAAAATGCCGGCTTTGTCTATTGAAAAATATCGAATAGAGTTTATCACTGTTGAGAGTGAATTTTACGAAAGTGAATTTTAATATTTGTCGAGCACCGCGTGGCGCGTTCCGGGAGAACATTAACGTGTACAACGACTGTTATATTGCGCCGTATATGAAAGAAATAAATTCGATGAAATTCTAATATTCAGCGTTGATTCGTGCACTGCAATTTCAATAGGCGCCTATCGATTCATCCCGCGATTATAAACAATATTGGCATTTGCTAATTCAATGATTGCAATTAAATCACTCAAATAATGCCCGCCGCTGCAAATCACGCAACGCTATCACGTCCCTTCCACCACTTACGCCAGATTATAGTTCGATATCCGGCAGTCCCTCAACAACGGCATCGGCATATATCACCGACAAAGTTTGCCCACCGACAATTGCCCTCCCCCACCTCCCCTCGTCCTTCTCCTCCTCCACCTCCTCTCTTCGCTCGTTCGTCGTTCCCACCATCGGACCGTGACGAATATATGTACATCATCTCGCGGCCGCAATCTCGTGCCCGTCGATTCATTAATTAATCGTTGGGCACACATACAGAGACCGCGTGTTCGCGCACGGTGGCAATTACCGGCGCATTGTCGCGCATAAATCATTAGCAAACGCGTCGCTTCCATAATTCGGTTAATTTGCAGTGTTTTTGCCGACGCTAGGCGTCATGTAACACGCCGCGACGTTTCCCACCACGCGCGCTTTCTCTTATCTTAATTATCTTGTTTAGGCGCTAATTTGTGATACAATGACGAAGAGACACGATTGATTGGCGTCATGCAAAATTTCGAACGAGATAGTTTGGCGACGAGTTAATCGCGTCGAAGAGAGATATAAATTGAGTGTTTAAATAATTCATGTCGCGCGCGCGCGCACTCGCGCACGTAATGCGACGTAATTGTTGGGAAAAGTTAATAAATCGAAGCAATTTTTCGTGAATTTATGTTGATTTTTAATTATCACAGCACACACACACACACACAATAAAACACACATTGATCAACTTTTATTTAAAGTGATTTATTATTTGTCATTATTTATCAGTCATGCAGAATAATAATATATTTAATTAACTAACAGAAAAAGATTACGATCGGTGAAATTTAGTAATTGAATAAATTGAGTAATCAACGCAACATTTATGTTAATTTTATGTCCAATATGCAACTTCTTCAAACGGTTTCCGATTTCTATATAGTGTCAATAATTAATGAATACATTTAATAAATATCACGCGATTATCTTCCACTGTTATTAAATTAATTCCAAACAAGGAAGCTGCAAAATTATATTCGTGGCTTAATTAAATTGTACAAATGATAAAATCGATATCTTATCGAAGACAATATAAGCTCGTAATTTAGAGCAGTCAAATTCATTGCTTTTGTCATGTTGCGAAGATGTTGTCTTTAATATTGAAAGAATCGAATTTAACTCATTAACCATAATTTTACCTATCCAACAGATACTAATATTAAAAAGAATATTTTTTATTGAAATATCTGTTGAAATGTCAATAACGAAAAATTGCATTCGAGTTGTAAAATATAAGTTTAGCATATAAAATATATGGATTTTTAATGCACGATGTATAACTTCAAACAAATATGTCTCAAACTTTATAACCAGTAAAAAAATTTTTCAAAATCTTCCAGTTGAAAATTCGAATAAATGTATTCTGATAATTGATCTGATTTTCCGACCACATTTTCGATAACGGAGCGGGATCAAATATCGCGCGTACGTACACATATTTAAAGATAATCCAATGAAGAGATAAGACAATGAGAGAAAAGATACAATATGCTTTAAATCGTCATTCGCTTTTGTTATTATTGTATGCCTTTTCAGCAAATGTAGTCTATTATATTACAAATTGTCTGAGTTAACTCTCGTTAACGTGGGTGTAACTGTAGAGTACACTTCAGTTTCTATAAACATTACACACAATAGAGGCGCAAAAGTATGAGATACTGCTCAATATTGTGAACTCAACGCTCTGGTAATGCGTTGCGTAGAATAAAAACGTAATCATTAATAAAATATAGATCATAAATTAGAATAAATAAAAAATAAGTTATTACTTAGTTAACATATACTATAGTGTGGTTAACAATTTTTTTTTACGTATGATGTAAGGTTTTTTCTCACAAGCGTTTTTACAGTGAGAGTTTTATGAAATGTGCAAGTAAGTGTGTACAAATAAAATGAATGTCAGACATAAACTATAAAAAAGAAGGTGAGTGAGAATAAATATGCTTAGAGCAAGAGAAAGGTGATAGAAGACAAGTCATATATACATAAAAATATGTATGCATACCGGAAGTTATATAATGACGACTTGAACAAAAAAATCAAACCTTTGTTCTGTAAAAAGATATGACTCATATTATTTAATCTATGAATGTTTATGAGGAAAACAAAATTACAGTTCACACAGCTTCATATCGGTAACGGATAAAAATGGTGATATAAGAATGCTATATATTGGGTGAGTATAAAAAGTTTTAATGGATTTCGTGATAGAAAAAAATGAATTAAATAATTTTACTGAAAACAATATTTATTTATTCAAATAATTCATTTTTTTCAATTAAAATACACGCAAGACGTAAAACACAAGAGAATAGGTACACACACGACATATAATATATATCATTTAAGTAGATAAAACTTTTCGATTTATTGCAAAACACAAAACTGTTTGTATAACTAAAATATTTGTTACGTAATTAATATTAATGTTGCATATAATTAATATTGCATACCATTATATTCATCATTGTTAAAAAATAAATATTGTTTAATATTTATATAATTTTAATAGTTTTCAAGCAAAGAAAATGCTATCGTATGTTCTTTGCTTTTTTTTTTTATTGGTCCTAATTTTTTTCCAGGCTTTCCGTTACATGCTCGTGCAAGCGTAATCTCAAAGAATGATTATTTCCTCTCTCGTGCGTAACGAACGTTCGGTCGTCACTATCAGCTTATCGCGATGCGTATGAGTCAGTCATTAATAAAAGGGTAGCCGTGCACACCATGAAAAGTGCGCGGAGCTCTGAGGGTTCGTATCGATCAAATAACCATCGGAGCTGCCATGTGTAAAGACGCGGAACCAAGGGGGTTTTGGTTCTACCTACTGTCGTAATGATTTTCGCTAATCCTCCGAACACAATAATGTTCATGAAATATTCGCAAAAAAAATGTGAAACAAAAGAATAAATTCTCGTTTGCGTTTTTTTATTTATTTAAATAAAATTCGCAAGAAATTTATTACGTCATGTAAAAATTCAGATACACACGCGAATTTAATTTTTGGCCATATGTACTCTATTTGTATCGATGTTAAAGCTGACCGTGTTGAACGAAATGAAGTTAAAGCAACAAAATCAATTTCGTCATTCAAATCGGAATTACAGGAAACTTTTGGTTTCTTTTGGAAACACATGTGCGTCGTCGTGCAACGCAGCAACTTCCGGTCTAGAAGATCCTCTTTAAACATTCGTAAGTGTACACAATGGTTAACAAACAAACTCGTGTCGCGTTCGAGTAACGACCGAGGCAGGTACAAAATAGAAACGAGGGAATAAAGTAAACGCGCGATGGCGACATATATATATATATATATATATATATATATATATATATATATGATAACAAATAGGATGGTGATTAACAAATTATTTTATTAAATTATTTTATTATTTTGTTAACGAGGATCGAGCACAAATGTGAAGCTATACATGCGCATTGCAACTCGGGTCGATCCGTTTGACCCTCCGTTACACGCGCATGCATTACAGAAGAATGCACGTGTGTACATTAATTATGTGTCCGAGCCGCGTGTTCTCTTCTTCTCACTATCTCTCTCTCTCTCTCTCTCTCTCTTTCTTTCTCTCTGTGTCTCTCTCTCTTTTTCTCTCTTTGTTCTATGCCCAGGAAGCTTCGTATCGAATTTATCAAAAACATGACGGGAAGCCCGTGGGATGATAGAGAAGAGGAGAAAGTGAACGCAGTTTAACGCGGTAAAGCTCTCGTACGTCTATGATGTTGTATGTCTTGTCTCAGTACGTTTAGAAATCTTGTTTACTCCCACGAATTTCGTGCCTAGTAGATTAATCGGCAGGTATTATAAGAGAAGGGCGAGAGAGCGAGAAAAGAGGCCGCTCACGCGCGCTTGTCTCCAAGCGTCGTATTTATAAATCCGTATAACACACTCTGCCTCTTTCTCTGTCTCTCTCTTTTTTTCTTTCTCGAGACATCGATTTTGCGTATTATCGTGGCGCCATGTTGCTCACTATTACAAATCAGCAGGTTTGCTACGAAGCACGATTGTGTGCGTGAAAGTGAAGTACGAATATACTTATTATTAGTGCAAATACGAAGTATGACTTAAAAGAATGTAAGACTTTAACCCTCGCAATTGACCTAACTACGCGCAAAGGAATGGCGTAACTCGCGTAAATGCATGACAAAATAACGACTATGTCATCATACTTCGCATTGAATCACTTGAAAGTGAATAGATAATGTATTGAGTTTAATGAAAATCGTTAAACTATGTAATTTAACGGTAAAGTAATTTTTATATTTTTTCTAAATAATTACATAAGTACGAATTATAATAATGATTATAACAGAATCTATTTTATATCGTTATTATTTTATGTCATTATTATTGATTGTGACGCTGATGACAATAACGCAACATCAATTAATGCGAAGAATACAATTTTGCTCGAAGTACACAATACAGAATGTATAATACAAAAGAAAAAGAGCTCAGCTCGGTTCTAGAAAACCTTGTTTGTTTGCGCACGCAATTTGCGTATAGAAAATTTAACTTACTATTATTATCGTGAGTAATAATAGCAATACAGCTGAACTGCAGCTGTTCGTCGATGTACAGAGAAACACGCATTTTGAAATAAGACTGTTGCACACTGCAGTTTTCTCGTATAAATTACATTGTCAAAATTGTATTCATCTACAGAACTACAGAAAAAAGCTGTTTATGTATCAATTAAAATGTCCGTGTGCGCAAAATATTAATCTAATTTATATCCTTGAAATTTTTTAATACCGTATCGATCATCCGTGTATTCATTACACGCGTGATTGATAACGGCTGTCGTTTTGATGCGAAAATCTAGTATATTTTGACTGACACGCCGACACAGAAAGGAAAGTAATTAATTACGCTGAATGACAGCGGGTGAATGAAATTGGAAGGTGAATCAGAGCTTAAATAAAATTCTCGGAGACTCAGTGTTCGTATTAATTTTCTTGTTATATCCACAAAACGTACGAAATTTTAAATCGCATAATTCCGGAGGATAATTTTAATGTACATCTTAGAAAATTTAACTTTTTTATTTATTTGTATGTAAATTTGTTTTCTTTCTAATGTTTATTTCTTTCCTATCTATATCTGTTAAAAAAAAGTTGGATTTTAAAACAATTTGTCTATTTGTTTTATAACAAATATCACATTAATTCTTTTTTCATGTACGCACACAAAATTATCAAAAATGTATGACGCGACCGGATAATACGTCACGAGACAACGCCACGGGATCTCCGTGGAGACCTACGGGTTTAGGTTTCTACGCGAATGCGTTTGTATCGTGCGCGTGTGCCTCTTGATGTGTGCGCGCGTATAAGTATGCATGTCGTTGTGTTCGTGTATTGCACAGACCGCTTTATTGATCACGTCGCACGCACGAGTATGCACGCACAAAATATACCTACTGTCGTGTCGCGCAACCATTCAACCTCTAAAAGTTCCGTGATTTCTATGGCTCCGCGAAGTTCTATGATTTCACGTATCTATCGATACCTCATATTCTGTAGAAGAAAGTCATGTAGGCGTGTACACACACAATTGCAGCAGCACTAATAAATACAGAGCGTTAAAACTGCTAATAAAAGATAATACAATTTTACAAATATTACTTAAAATAATAACAAACGCGTTTTATATATTCACAAATTCAAAAGATAAACTTCACTGTAAAATTTATACAGATAATATTTCACAAATTGATATTCAATGTCTAAACGAACATTAGACGCAAATAGTCAAAAGTATATAAAAGACAAAGTATATGGAAGACAAAAGTATATAAAAAAAAAAAAATAAATAAAAAGTTTCAGACTACTCATGGGGAAGTTTTAGATTACTCATGAAAATAAAATTTAGACCAAAACCAACTGTAGAATTATTTTATTTATAGAAATTTCTTAGTGTGTTATAATATAGTGTAATTGCCGCTGATAATGACAGAAATAGTAATAAAGTAGAAATAGTAATAGATATTTCGTAAACAAAATAGCAATTAAATGATAAAGTTATTGAAGAGTCGTGAACATAGCCGGAAATTGCAACACGCATATGCAACGCGTATTTTGCTCGATAAACAAGAACGATTACTTAATGTGCAAATCTCGATCATAGACTATAAAATTGCGATGACAAATCAAAAACAAGAAAAATTGTAGCCACATCATGTTTGTAATCGTTTAATACACGATGTATCATTGCCAGTTACCAATACACAGATAAAAATTATCAAAGTGTCGTATGCTGTATTTCTGTAAATGCTCAAAATTATATGTAAAACATATACGATTTTATCATACTGCTATCCGATTATTTGCAAACAATTTTTTTCCAACAGCACTTCAAGAAAATTATAAAATATTTTCTTCGAGTGTTGTTAAAATACTCGATATTTATTTCAAGAAATGTTTTAAAAGTTTGACTTAAAAAATCACTAAAATAATGTAAAGAACGTTATATCGACCTCACGTTTTTGTTTTGTTGAAGAAATTTAAGATAAAACAAATGTACAAGATAAGCATTTCGTAAAACAAGTATTGACTATAATTTTATTGCCATTAAATTATACTTAACAATTAATTTTGTTTTGAATAATATAAAACCAGATAAGTAGAATGTGTTTTATAAATTTCTTGCATTGAAATCTTTGTAAGAACCGAAAAATGTATCGCAAGTAATTTTTCAAAATAGATCTCATATCAGAATATAAGTCAATTTTTTTTTGTGTGTCCTAGACCCTACAAATAAAAAATGTTTAACAATAACAATCTGATAAGACCTAATATATTTTGTACGCAATACGATATGAGAGAACATTCTTTGAAAAATTGTTGTGATAAACATATACATTAATTTAAGTAAACATACTATTACTAAGGTCGGTCCTATATCCCCTCCCTTTTTTCTCTTATCTACAGCTGATCTGTCAATAGTAGAGAGCAATATGAAGATAATAAAAAAAAAAGTCTACAGGAGACATATTCTAATTTACAAGAAAAGCATGCGTAGTTTTCTCTATGAATAAAAAACCTTGTGTGTCTAAAATGTATCTCGTTTGCACGTAGGCGCGCAAAAACTTCGTTCTGTTTTTCTTTTGTTGCGTTTAGTTTCATTAAATTTAATTTCATAATGTGTGATTATGACAATTGTGAAATCTAGATTATTTTTTTTATTTTTTGAGAAACAAGTACGCAAAAAAACTTTTTTAGCGTAGCTTCTAAAATAAAAATTTTGCTGTTTTCAGTATCAACACTGATTTTCTATGCAAGGTGCTCGCAATGACCGCGTAAAGAAAAAAACTCGCTGTAACGCGCGAGAATCGCGACGTAGTTTAGGAATCTGTGTTGTTTTCGCGCGCTCGCGCCACTCCGCAACCGCAAACAAAAATACGTAAGTATTCCATTATAAAAGCTCGCACGTTGAAGCAACGAGCAGGACGACGCAATTAATGGCGTGGGCCGTGGTCGATCGTGCAATTAACTTTAACGAACGGGCGGCCTTG
Organism: Pseudomyrmex gracilis; assembly: GCF_002006095.1. NCBI lineage: Eukaryota > Metazoa > Arthropoda > Insecta > Hymenoptera > Formicidae > Pseudomyrmex > Pseudomyrmex gracilis. Next base: position 1,347,075 of record NW_018020585.1, on the reverse strand, counting down.
CGATTAAACTTAATTAGTATCGCGGTAATAACTCGTTAATAATCAGAGCCGTGTAGAAGAGTGTGGTTCTGTTACGTGCATGTGCACAAGCACGCAGCACCATTCTCTTTACAACGTGTATTGTGTGTGCGAATTGTGCGCGCGTATCTATAACACGGGTTGGTGGTCATATTTATAAGAAGACTATGGCGCGACGTGAGACGAGGAGATGGAGGACAATGCTGTACGATTTTGATGATTACGCTGAGAAGGAACAGCGTATGTTCCCACACTTGGAGTAAAAGTCAATATTTTTATATACACAAAAGATCGAAAAACAATTTAAAAAAAAAATGTATTATCAAAAAATATAAAATGATGAGGCGTTATTGAACTAGTTGCTAGGTGTTGTGCAGATGTATTGAATTTCAAAATAATACAAACGTTTCGACTTTTGTTTTAAGTCTTCATCAGTGTCCTGTGAATTAAAAATGACATATTCGGTAATGATTTGAAATTTATTACATTACTAATAATATAACCTAATACTATTAATAATAAGAACAATATATATTTATAACTATATATTTTGCTCCTTTTTACTCCAATCTGTCACTCGCTCGCATTTAAAACAATAACAGCTTACCTTTGCGTTTTGTTTTATTTGTTCTTCCGTGGAATTGTACCGGAGATAAAAATAACAAAAGGCCTTTCGTTTTTTCTGAAGGTTGAGAGATGAAAATCCAGCAAAAACCGTGTTTATATTCAAGAACTGACACTGTCAAAAAAAAAACTGACGAAGAAGAGTGACCGAACTAAAGACCAACTTCAGTGCGATGAAACTAATGATAAAAACACTTGTGTCTTGCACTCTGTGCAGTGTCACACTGACAATATAATAGTTTCTGTTTCTCTTTTGATGGACCTTTGTGTAATTTCCAGATCAGCGTGTGATGTACAGATGAGGGACACGCGCGCTGAATTTTAGTGTGTGTATACACAGATATCAATGAGAATTCTGAAAAACACACCGCTCTTTATCTCGCATAACAGTCATGTAAGGTAAGTTCTCCGGGGCATCACTGTATGTAGAATGCATGTAAGAAATGTCCCTGCACCTTCCGCACTACCAGCACCTTACGTACGAAGCGACAACCAACGAGCACCGCACCGAATTGTGGACCGATTGCTACGCTTTCGGTAGACATTGCCCCTCTACTCAACATGCTGCTTCCTTATCAACCTACGCTACTTCAAGCTACTCTCTTTCGCTCTCACGTATTTCTTCCCCTCCGCCGCGTCATGCGTAGTTGAGGCATTCCCCACCACCGATTAGGTCTCTCTTCATAGCACCGAATACCGTCTCTCTCCGTAGCACGGCATTTGCTCTCCCACCCGTCGCATTACTCGGGATATCCCCACCAGCGCGTACTAACGCTGTAGCGTATTTAGTATCCTCCACCATCTCGGTGCCCTCGGTGGTAGAAAAGCGGAGAGGAGGAGAAATGGTAGAGAAAACATTGCAACCTTTAGGGATGATGTATGTACGCTAAGATGACGTATGTGTGAGCACGCCGGCGTGAGTTTCAGCGGCGGAATGATTTTCGTGACGTTTTAGCGCGAAAGTCTGTTAACCCAGAGCTGATCTAGTATAAAATCTCTTTGACTTCACGGAGATATAAAACTGAATTTTATCTATGAAAGCTACTGTTTCTCACCGACCGTTATTTACTTTTCATTTTATCATTCCGAGACGGTATTGTTAACAAGCACAAAATAGCTATAATTTCTGCAACACTGTAGTAACATGTTATATGTATGTAATTATTTTTTTTATTATATATTAATAATATTATTTCTAAATTCTCACATTGCTGCGGTTTTTGTTTATACAATGAAGATGTAATTAGCTATTCTCACAATTCTCTAGAAAACTCTTTTGAAAATCAATTAACATACTTGAAAGTTTTGTCATGCGACAAGAATGCAGCAATTCCCGCAGTCCATGAATTTTCTCGAGACAACATGACATATATATCTAGAGTAAAGCCAGAAACGTACAAGAAACGTTAAATAGACGGTAAATAAACGAATTAATCCCAAATTTAGCTCATGCGGTCGGATACTGAAAGACACTCAACATATGAAGCTTACTTCTATATATAGCATAATATTTGTGATTTTTCTTAATGTAAAAATAACTTTATGCAAAACCTTTATTAAAATCTATATAAAAAAATGCATGTGTTCCGCGAAGTGCGCGTTTTGGAGCCGATTGTATTGCATCTATTGTTGCCTCTTTTCCGCGTTGCCGATTGGTTGATTGGTTGAATTAATTTATATTATATTGAAGTAATTTATATTATATATAACATTAAATAATACATATTATACATATAATTTATTATATATTTATAATATTATACTTTATATTATATGTATTATATACATACTACAGTAATGTCACTGACCTCCGCCGCGCGATCTTGGCGGAGTCACTGACCTCGGCCGCGCGGCCTTGGCGGGGTCACTGACCTCGGCCGCGCGGCCTTGGCTGGGTCATTGACCTCGGCCGCGCGGCCTTGACGGGGTCATTGACCTCGGCCGCGCGGCCTTGGCGGGGCACTGACCTCGGCCGCGCGGCCT